>NW_011476275.1:48234-53579 GCF_000754665.1 Bison bison bison | reverse complement strand
CGCAGCGGGCACACTGTCCCCGAACGGTCGCGGGTGCCCGTTTGCGGGGCGCCTCCTCACCCTCCCGGAACCCCAGGGACAGGAGCTGTGGCAACCACATTCTGCAGACGGGAAGGAGGCTCAGAGCCGCCTCTGGCCCGAGGTCGGTGGCAGGACGCAGCCCGGGCTGCCTGCTCTCTGCTGCCAGGCGCGCGGAGTTCGGGCCCTTTCCCGCGGGGCACAGGCTCCAAGCTGGGGAAGAGGGAGTAGACAGGGTTCGTCCCCGGGCCAGTGCCGTTTGTGTCTCCTCCGCCTTCAGCCTGTCACAGCAGTGTGGAGGTGGAGGGTTTGCGTCCATGTGTGACTGCCACCTCCCCTCAGACAGCCAGGGTAGGGGTGGCCGTGCATTTGCCCGGCTAAGTCCCCCGGATATTAACTAAGTGATTTGATGGGTCTTAGCGGGGGTGAGAACCTGCACCCAGGTTCAGGACTGCAGCCCCACGTGTGGCAGTTTACCTAGCTGCCGGTGACCCTTGCCATCATTAGGGGCTGAGGTCTGGTGGGGGCTGACCCCGAGGAGCCCTGTGGCGGCTGCCTCCCCGCCTCCTTGAAGCAGGTACCGTCTGCACCATTGCTGGATGTACGTTAACTTTGGCTTTTCCCCTGCCCCTTTTGCACCCCCAAATAAGACCTTCTACTTCATTAAAGTGTGAAAGAAAAACTCTCCCCTTGGTCGAAGCTGTTGTTGCAAACCAGATTAAAGGAGGGTGTTTTTGCCCGAGAGGAGACTGAGAGCACCGGGGTGTGCTGGGGCCAGGTCTGCAGCCTCTGAGGGCTCTGTGGAGGGTTTTCCTCTCTGGAAGAGTCTCCTGTAGAGTTAACCTGGAATGTTCATGCTCCAGCAGGCAGGGTTCAGTTTTTGTCTTCCCCAGAGCCAACGGCCCCTAGCCGTGACAGGTTTTTCTGGAAGAACAGCCTGCTTCTCTCGCTGGGCAAGGCTTTGCGTTGGGAAAACATTCTGTTCTTGTAGGTGTGCTGGTGCTGTGCGCCTGGTGGAACTAACAGTTCCAGCACTCTGGGCCGCACAGTTTGCCTCTTGGAATTCCTTACCCAGGGAGGGAGGCTCCGCCTGTGGCTGATGGCCACCCCCTACCCCCAGCACATCCCTCTGACCCCCTCATCCTGCCATGGTTTTCATTTTCCCAGGTCCCCGGTGTGCACTCCTTCAGCAGGCCTTGGGGGAAGATGGCGGCCCTGGGGGACGGTCAGGAGCCCCCTCATGTCCTGTCCCCGGTCAGTTTCGAGTCACCCGGGACACCTGGAGCCCACCACCATGAAGCCCAACTTCACCTCCATCTCCACGGTCATCAACATGGTACTTGCCTCCCTGCACCATCACCGCGGGCAGGCAGCTTGCTGGGCACTGGGGCTCCTGCACCCTGGTACCTGGGTTGGGACTCGGGCAGTGGTGGTTGAGCTTTGGGCTGAGCTGTGTGAGCAGTAGCTCCCTAGGGGACAGTCCCCTGGACTGTGTTTGTTTAGGGCATCAGGGCTGCAGAAAAAGCAGCCTTGATGGCCAGGCCTGTGTGACAGAAGCAAGTCACTTTGTCTCTCTCTCCCAGCCATTGCTCCCATGCCAGGGAAATAGTGTCTAGAGATCTGGGCAAGCTGGTTTGGGTGGGGACCCCTGTGCGGATGGAGCCACCGACCTTGCTGCAGCCCCCAGCAGGATCTGGGGGTGTCCAGGTGTGGAAATAGCCAACAGCTGGTTGGGGAGGACGCCCCACCCCTGTGGCGTGTGGTGCCCCGGGGCCCTGCTCACACTCAGTCATCAGAGTCCAGGGCTTCCTTCCGTGCCCCACGTTCCACAGGAGGCCTGGCCTCACACCTCTTGCAGTGGAGGACACAGATGCTGGTGGCAGCTGGATGGGAGCCCAGATGTGTCCCATCACTCT
The DNA here is from genome assembly GCF_000754665.1 of Bison bison bison. Taxonomy (NCBI): domain Eukaryota; kingdom Metazoa; phylum Chordata; class Mammalia; order Artiodactyla; family Bovidae; genus Bison; species Bison bison. The sequence goes on along the minus strand of NW_011476275.1, from coordinate 51,645 downwards.
CAGGGCAAGTCTGAGCCTGTGCCACTGTCCTGCAGAGCTGGCACTGCCCAGGGTTCTCACTCTTGGCAGGTCCTGGCATTATAGCAGGTGATGTTATGGCAGCTGAGAAGGGCTGAGCAGCGGCTGGGCTGGGTGCCGGCTGTGCGCTTAGGGCTCTGTGTGGGGACAGAGGAGGGCGGGGGTGGGCACTGAGCACACGGGGACAGTGAGGCCCACGGAGGTCATGGGGGCAGCCTGACGTCGCACACAGCTGAGATAGCGGGCCAGTCGAGGACGAGCAGGAACTCCCAGCGTGCCCTGTGATGGGCCAGGCTAGGGCGTGTGCAGTGGGTGTGGAGCTTGGCGCTGCCCTCAAGGAGCCCAGACCCCGCCCCCTGGGCACACAGTGGTTTCAGGGCCCCCACGCTGCCCCTGGGGGCCTGCACTTCACCTCCAGCTCCTCATGTCACCCTCACACCAGCCTGGCGAGTAGGACCTCCTGTCGACACATCTCTGATGGGGACCTGGAAGCCCAGACCTGAGCCAGTGGAGACCAGCAGAATCCAGACCCCACAGCCTGGCTGAAGCGCTTGCCCTTGACGCCCCTGTGGGCCCAGCGCGCCACGGCTCCTCCCTGGGGCGGCAGACCAGCAGGACACAGGACTCGGGAGGGGCTGCCCTGAAGATAAGAAGGCTGGTCCCCAAGCCCCTGCAGAGCAGGGCTGCCCCTGACTTGATCTCGCCCAGCCATGGGCAGCACGGGCCCAGAGGCTGGTCTTGGGTGCTCTGAGCCATGTCCAGGTGCCCTGAGGTGCCTGAGGGTTGCCCGATAGGAGGGAGTGGGGCTTCACCCCTCCCCACTGCATCCAGGCTGTTTTCCAGGGCAGAGAGAACCCCTCAGACTTGTGAGCCTTTCCTCTGCTGCTGAGGCTTCACTCTTCAGGGGTCCACAGAGGCCTCTGCAGGAAAGCCCCAGCATCTCAGGAACCTGCCCAGGGCCCTCCAGCCAGCGAGGCTAGGACTTCTGGAGCCCCAGCCTCCTGATTCCCGGGTCCAAGTTGGTGAGATGGGCCAGAAAGAGAGTTCGGGAGATCCACCCTGGCAGGCCTGGGGTCCCTCAGACACAGCCAGGCCTGAGCCCAGTGACCCACCCCCCCACCTCAAGGACCATTTCTGAACCTGCAGCTGAGCAGAGTGCTGGACACCAGGCAGGACCAGAGGGTGTCCTTAGAAGGGGAGCCCTGGTCAACTCGAGGAGGGCAGGGAGCAGCATGGGCCGAGGGGACGGGGCCTGGTCCCTGGCAGGGATGCTGGGTGGGGGGTGCAGGTGTGGGGCAGGGCTCAGCCCCTCTTCACTTGCAGCTCCCAGAGACTAAAGCGGAACCGCGCTGCACTGGGCTGGGCGGCGGGCCTGGCGCAGCCCCTCAGGGACTAGTGCCCTGCAGATGGGGGGCTGGACCCCTGGGGTCCGCAGGCTGGAGGAGGGAGGGGCCCCTGGCCAGGAGGCAGTCTTCCCAGAGGTGCTCCTGGCTGGCGCCTGAGACTGAATTCTAGGTACCCAGTGGCCAACCACCTCCCCCCCCGCCCCCCGCCCCCGACTGCTCCTCTCCTGCAAGTGTGTCCAGGCCCAACAACACACTTCTGGGCTGTTTTACGCAGAAAACTTTGAGCCAAAAAATCACCCACTGCCTTCCCCCTGGAGCACCGGCCACATCAGCACACTGTTCACTTGAGCCTCAGGCCTGGGGCCCTGGCCAGGGTCAACCAGGCCTGTCCCTGTTGCTAGTTGAGGGTGGCCTGCCTTCAGGCCAAGCTGTAAGCCTTCCATCACAACCACCCTGGAGGTGCCCAGCATAGAGGGACACAGCACTGAGCTCTGAGAGGCCGTGTCAGGATGTGGCCGTATGAGCGGGCTGTCCACCTAGCAGGCCGGGCCTGGCCAGCCCCGGACTTCACGTCGTTGAGTGACAGCGGATGAAGGTTGAGTGACAGCAGCCCAGAGCAGCCAGCGCTCCAGGCCCAGCCCCTGCCTCCCCACTGCAGGGCAGCCATGTGGTGTCTCGGGGCCCCTCACACACCCGTCTCTTGAACACTCCAACCCTTTGTGGCTCTCAGGAGCCTCCAGAGGAGGGGGAAATGAGCCCCAGCCCCCTGTGACCCCCAGGCTTCCCCAGCAGCAGCCCTGAGGTGCCCTCCCAGCCCCCACAGGAGCCGTCAGACCTGGACTTCCAAGAGGTGGCAGAGGTCCAGATCTGCAGAGACACCTGCTGGTCAGGTGAGTGAGCAGGCCGAACCAGGGCCCTGCCCGCAACACAGCTATCTGCAGCTGCTGCCCACCAGGCTCCTGGCTATGCCCACCACACAGCCAGGCCCCCAGGCCCTTCTTGTCCCTGGCTCGGAGCGCGCTTCTGTGCCCCACAGCCCGTCCCCACTGATGCCCATCCTGTTGCCTCCGCTGTCTTGACTGTGAGTGCTGCCCAGGCCCCTGTAGCCCCAGCCTGTCCAGGTAGTGTCTGCCCCAGCACCACTGGCACCCCAGGCCAGCACTTGGGGAGTTGTCCTGGCCCCCCTTTGCCCAGTGTACTTCCCCCCACCTCCTCTAGCCCCCTAAATCAAGCTCTGGCCACATCCCCTTCTCCCCAAGGCCTGGATCTGGCTTCACCCATCCAGGCGCTTAGCCCCTCATTTCTCTGCTGCCCCACCCTACCCCACCTCTCCCCCAGAGAAGCCCTTGTGGTGTCTCCTGGGGGTCCCTGAAGTAGCTCAGGGGCCGCAGGGGCCTGGACAGGCGCCTCCTCGGAGAGGACGTGGCAGGCGCTGGCATCCCGGACCAGCAGCTTCGGGAGCAGGGGCTTTTCTGCTTGGCTCCAAGTTTGAACCTCCTGTCCGCCCCGCCCCCGAGCAACCCACGACGTCCCGTCCACTCCCACCCTGGCGCAGGCACCCGGGATGGGACGGGGTCTAGTGAGGGACGGCCTCTGAGAGCCCTCCGCCTCTCGTTTCAGGTTCTGAGTCGGAGCCAGAGCAGGCCCCGTTGTCTCCCAGCCCGCACGGTCCTGAAGACGAGGTGCACCAGGCCGGAGGCGTGCTGAGGACCCTGCTGAGGAGCCTTCCCCGCAGACCTGGGGGTGGGGACCGCTTTGGGCAGGAGCCCAGCCTGGAGCGGTCAGCAGGCCAGACACCGAGGGCTGGGCCCCGTTCCCAGAAGAGAGACACCTGGCTCGGGTCGCAGGGGGCCTCCGGGACGGAGGGCAGCCCGGGACGCACGGCCGAGCTGGCGGGCGGCCTGAGCCGGGGCTCGGGGCTCGGGACCCAGCAGGGCGGCCCACGGGGCGGGAAGCCGCACAGGTGCGAGGCCTGCGGCAAGAGCTTCAAGTACAACTCGCTCCTGCTGAAGCACCAGCGCATCCACACAGGCGAGAAGCCCTACGC
>NW_011476275.1:45367-48059 GCF_000754665.1 Bison bison bison | reverse complement strand
AGTGCGGCCGCGCCTTCAGCCACAGCTCGCACTTCACACAGCACCTGCGCGTCCACAATGGGGAGAAGCCGTACGAGTGCGGCGAGTGCGGCCAGGCCTTCAGCCAGAGCTCCAACCTGGTGCGGCACCAGCGGCTGCACACGGGCGAGAAGCCGTATGCCTGCAGCCAGTGCGGCAAGGCCTTCATCTGGAGCTCGGTGCTCATCGAGCACCAGCGCATCCACACGGGTGAGAAACCCTATGAGTGCCCCGACTGTGGCAAGGCCTTCCGCGGCCGCTCGCACTTCTTCCGGCACCTGCGGACCCACACGGGCGAGAAGCCCTTCGCCTGTGGCGCCTGCGGCAAGGCCTTCGGCCAGAGTTCCCAGCTCATCCAGCACCAGAGGGTCCACTACCGGGAGTAGAGAGCGCTGGGGACAGGCGGCAGCAGCCTGGGGTCGAGGCGGCATTCTCGTGAAGGGCTCCTGCCTGCGCGCCCTCCTGGTTGGCACAGCCAGCATCACATGCCCTGTCCTGAATAAATTCTTTGTACTTGATGGAGATGAGAGGAGGCCCAGGAGCTGACTTCATCACCATCTTGGGCTCTGCGCAGGGTGTGGTGCAGATTGCATGTGCATGTGGGTCAGTAAATAACAAAAATGGACCTAAACCTGGAGACTTCAGTTGGATACAGGGGGTTTTTATTTTTACACGATTAGAAGCAGTGTACCATGATGGCTATGAAAATCGACTGGAATTTAAAGCCCAACTCTACATTTAACTGTAAGGTTAGACAAGTTAATCTCCAAATTTTTCTAATTAGGAAAAAAAGATATTAGTTAGGGCTCTCCAGAGAAGCAGAGGCAGTTGGAGAGACGGGTAGGTTAGGAATCCACTCGTGAGGTTACGGAGGCTGAGACACCCCAAGACCTGCAGGGGGCTGCTGGAGACCCAGGAGCGTCGATGGGGTAGCTCCAGTCTGCAAGCCAGCAGGCCCGGGACCCAGGAAAATTCAGTGTTTCAGTCCAAAGGCAGAATGAGACTGACACCCCAGTTCAACAGTCAGGCAGGAGTTCACTGTTCCTTGGCCTTTTTGTCCTATGCAGTCTCAGCTGACCGGCTGCGACCCATGCATGTGACGGTGAGGAACCCAAGCACTTTACTCAGTCTACTGACTCAGATGGCCATCTTGCCCAGAATAATGTTTGACCATATATCTGGACACCCTGTGGCTCAGTCCAGTTGACACATAAAATCAAACATCATTAGCAAGGATAAGATCATACTTGATGTTGTAGAGTTGGCCTCATTCCTCCTGGGATGAGAGAATGAGGCCTCATTCTCTCTGGGATGCAGACCAGAGCTCAAAGGAGCCCCAGACCTATTTGCTTCTATTTTACCCACTAGAGGGTAAGGGAAACATCCCAGAGAAGGGTTCTGCTGGGGTCTTAGGCCACTTGCTGTCCATCCCTGGGCTAGGGGCTCTAACCAGGGAGATGGGCTCAGAGATTGCCATTCAGCCTGATTCAAAGTCATACCCATGGCTGGTGGCAGGATGCTGGGATGAGCAGACAGAACCACAAGTTCCTCTGCCCACATTTTCAATACCGTTATTGTCCACGTGCTTGTCTTTGTCAGTTGCAATGCATCATTCCATATGGGACTACCTCAGTATCTTCATAAGTCTGAACTGGACGAGGGGTTAGGCCGGACCCAGACTCCTGAAAAAGGAGCATCTCCAAGGCTGGGGTCAGAGCTTGCTGAAAAACAGATTCCCAGACCCCACATCAGGGAAGACAGATTCAGTAGATCCGGGGTGGGGCCAGGGAATCTGGATTTAGCTCCAACACCCCCAGTGATGTTGATAGTGTGCCAGGCTTGGGGGCCTATGGGCTCACCCAGCCCCTCAAAGCAGGTGTTTCTGCATGGACGACAGTCCCAGCCCTACTCAGACACCATCTGGAAGGGGGCCCGGCACTTCTGGACTGCCTGGCTGAGACCGCGGTCTGCCCTCCAGCACCAGCCGCCAGTCCTGCCCTCTGGGCCTGTCATAGCCTGGCTGTACTCAGTGGAGGAAGAGCCCTCAGGATTTGAAGGTGGTGGTCACGCTAGGGGCCGTCTCCTCGCCCCTGCAGTTTTTTCCTAAGTGCTGGGTTCCTTCAACTGGTCGCAGGGATCGTGGACATGCCTCAGCAGCGGACAGTAACGTTCTCACCTCAGACCAAGCCAGCATGCGCCATTCCTCCCCTGGGCCACCCCAACAACCCAGAATTCGCCTCCGCCTCCCACCCCCTCCACCAGAGTCTTCTGAGTCATGAGTCGGGTGGTGTCCCTTGCTTGCTTTCCAGAGTCTCTCCTACCGCGCTCAGGGCCTTACGCGCCGGGCCTCCTTGCCCTTTCCCTCCCTGGCTGTCTCTGCCTCACCGCCCGCTTCTCCGAGGTCCCACGGCCAGTTGCTATCCAGCACCTCGGACAGCTCCAGGGAAGCGCGCCGGTCCGAGCGTAGGTGCACCGCCCCGAGGCTCTCAGGCTCAGCCCAGTGGCTCCTGGGGTCTCCTCTCCACGGACTCCTGCCCCGGGCAGGCCCCCTGCGGGCCCCCCATCTCGAGCTTCCGAGAGCTCCGGGAAGTGCTCGCGGCGCCGGGCGGGACTTGCTGTGGGCGCGGCGTTCGCTCGCTTCCGGCTCCCGCAGCCGCGGGGAGGAGGCGGGGTG
>NW_011476275.1:43093-45267 GCF_000754665.1 Bison bison bison | reverse complement strand
CGGCCCGGCTGGCGGTGGACGCGGTGTCACGGCCGGCCCCCTCGGGCCTTCCTCCCACAGTCCGCACGACCCCTGACCGCAGAGCTACGTCCGTGCGCCAAGAGGGCGTCCCCCGCCCGCTGGGCCCAGGGACCCGACGGCCGCAGGCCAGGTTCCCAAATCATGCTTCTTCCACCTCATTTTCGGGAGTCCGCTGGAAGAGCTGACAATTCCGGGAAAGGCCGGGTTTCGCTTTGGAAGAAGTTCGTCTGGGTGTGTGCGGGCGGAGCTCGTGAAGTCCGGACCGCTGTGCCCCTGAGGGGAGCCCCCGGCCCCGGGCACGGCCCCATCCGCGCCGCTGGGGTGTGTTTCCCTGAGACCTCTCCAGGGATCAGCACGACGTCCTCGTCTCGCCGACGCCAGCGCTGTCACCCGCTGTGACCTCACCTGCCACTCCGTCTGCCAAGGGCACCAGGCCAGGCTCTCCTCTTCCGGAGGAGGGGACCCAGGGACACGGTACTCCCCTCTCGAGCCCCGGGCTGTGTCCCTTTGGCCACGGTCCTGACCTGGGCATCTGTTATTTGTGCGGCCCAATTCCCTCCCCGCTGCCCTGCTGCCTCGCCCCAAGGATCAGCCAGATTCTGGGTCTCAGGGGAAACTGAAGGCTAGTCCTCAAAGAGGACAGGTTTTAACAGATTTTTTAAATTTTTGTTTTAATTTTAAAGGTTTATTTGAGCAAAAATCATTTGGAATCAAGCAGCTCCAGACCGGAAGTGGTTAGGAGGGCTCCCAGATTTCTTTTTTTTAAGGACACTGCCGGTTGGGGGCGGGGGGGGGGGAGTGGGGGGGAGAGGGGGTGGAGACAGGTAGTGAGTTGGAGATCGACTTGTACACACTGTTATATTTGAAATGGATAAACAGCAAAGACCTACTGAATAGCACAGGGAATTCTGCTCAATGTTATGTGGCAGCCCAGATGGGAGGGGAGTTTGGGGGAAAGCTAATACATGTATATGTATGGCTAAGTCGCTTTGCTGTCCACCTGAAACTATCACATTGTTAATAGGCTATACCCCAATACAAAATAAAATGTTGAAAAACATTTTTTAAAAAGAAAGATGAAAAAATAATAACATTTTGGGAGTTTGTTCCCTTCTCACACACTTCCTTTCCCTGACCTTGATCCCTGCGTAACCTCATCCAAGACACGGGGTTTAATTCCCTTGTTCCCTGAATTAAAGAGATGAAGCGCCTTCCCCAGGTCTCTGCATGCTCCGGTTCAGAGGCTGCTGTCATCTGCTGCCTCCCCTTCTGGCTTCAGCTCAGAGTGAGGAGGAGATTCCAGGGCAGGAAATCCCGGAAGAGGCAGAACCCCAGTGTGTCCAGGGGACAAATGCCTCAAGTCTCCGATGGTGGGGCCAAGGACCTGCCGGACTGTGCAGAAGCCATCAGGGTTCCCAGCTGGCAGGGCTGCCACAAGAGACCTGCCCGCACCAGGCGATTCCTGGGGAGGAGAGGAACCAAGACCTTGAGATGGGAAGCAAAGCCAGCCTCACCGCCAGCCTGTGACCCGCCAGGGAGACCACACAAGAGAGAGGTTGGGCGCGGTGAGCCCGGCTGTTTGAGCCACTCCAAATCTAGCAGGCGTGGGGAGCCCCAGCCTGGGAACCAGCTCTCCACCAGCCTGTGGGACTCAAGGCCTCCCCGCACTGGCCAAGGCCTGGAGCGGCAGAAGCTTCCCGTTAGGGGAGAAGCCTCACCAGTGCCTGCAGGAGAGTTTTCGGATAGACATCGGACTAGAGGATCCACACTGGCAGGAAGCCATCTCGTGTAGCCAGCGCGGGAAAGCCTTTGTGCACAGCTCCCAGGTCACGCAGCCCCCGCGGTTCCACAGCAGAGAGAAGCCGGTTACGTGTCCGCGGTGCAGCCCTTCCTTCAGCCAGAGCTCCAGCCTCACTCAGCACCAGCGGGGCCACCCCGGGGAGGAGCCGTATGCCTGCCAGGAGTGCGCGGCGCCTTCAGCATTAGCGCCTTCCTCAGCGAGCATCCTCACCGGGGAAAAGCCCTCTGAGTGCAGCCGCACCTTCAGGGCCCTGTCGGACTTCTTCCGGCACCAGAGGGTCCACACTGCGGAGAAGTTTTTCGCTGTGCTAAGTGAGCAGGGCCTTCCTCTGAGCTCGCACCTGAGCCAGGGC
>NW_011476275.1:28216-42654 GCF_000754665.1 Bison bison bison | reverse complement strand
CGGCAAGGCGGCAGCGCCCTTTCACTCGCCGGGAGATCTGACAAATATGCTGTTGAAACGAGCTCCGTGGTCCCCCTGATGGCAGCCCTGAGAAAGGCCTAGACCAGAGGTCGGGCAATGGGGAAGAGCACTGCAGTACACACCCTTCAAGCGCCCAGTGGGCTTTGCATATGTGCGGACGACGAACTCTTTTCTTTACCCAAAATTTGCCGGCGCCGACGGTGCGGGGGGTGCGGAGGGGTGAGCCGCGAGGGGCGGGGACGCCGAATCGAACTCTAGCTGGAGCAACTCTTCACTGTATTTTGAGGTTTGTACTGTGTTTTCAGCCTCGTGGGTCCTTTTTGGTCATGGGGCTGGTCGAATAATGCAGGGCGTAGTCCCTGGCTTGGAGAACATAGTTGAGAAGTGGCGGCCGTGTCGGGAAGGTCATGTTTTCAGATAAGGCCCCTTGTCTGTCTCTTGGTGTCTGGTGGGAACGAAGGTTCTGGTGTGGGAGATAGGATTTGCGTGGTTGGAGTATTTCTTTTGGGAACAGTGGTCCTCCAAAATATTGCAGGTTTTCCCTTAGGATGTGTCTTGAATGCTATTTCTAGTTTTTAGGTCATCCTATTGAGATGTTTTCGTTTTTACGTGTGCTTTATGATTTGTAAAATGTTACACATAAATAGTGCAGTGCAGGATTGGGCATGTATTCAGTGTTTACTGATGCAGGAAATGCCTCAGACACAGGCTCCTGAGGATGGGCTGGTGGGAGACAGATGCAGGGAGCCCCGTTTGTTGGAGATTCTGGGAGAGTGTCCAGAGGGGCCCCCGGGGACAACGGGGAGTCCAGGGCTGGAAGAGTCTCGGGCTGCAGGTACTTTGGATCCCGGCGATGGTCCAGCTTCTGCCCTTTGGGCCACGTGGCTTATGTCTGTATTCTGCCCTCTGCCCTTGCATTCTGAAGCTGTTTCTGAGCCCAAAAAGACAACGTCTAGGCAGTTGGTGGGGCTTCAAACTACCTGTTCCCTCCCCTCCTGGCCTTTTGCTGCCCAGCTGCCTGTCAGAAAGCCTGTCCACTGTACTTGGCTCCTTCATCCCTCCCCCCGCACCATGGCAGGTCTGCAGGCTCCAGCACTCTGGGCAGTAAGAGGGAGCTGGAAAAGCCAGCGGGCTTCATTAACCTCTGTGTCCTGCACCTGCAGTGACCAGCAGCAGCGTTCCAGTAGTGCCTGTTCCACTGACTGGGCCCTGGAAGGCGGAAGGCGCAGAGCAAAGGTGCTGACCAGGTTTCTGTCTCTCTCGGTTGTTAATGTCAGAAGAGGTGATGGACCCAGGGCAGGGCTCTCCAAGGAGAGTGTGGCTGAGGGCAGGCAGGAGAGGGATTTGCACTGTTCCCCAGGGGATGTGAGTGGAGGAATAGACCCATGTGTGGTTGGGGCCACAGGCCAGGCTGAGTTCAACTCTCCCTGCCTTGGGCTGGCCCAGCCCTGGCAGCACTGAAGCCCCTCCACTCCTCTGGGCGCTGGCCAGCTCTCTGGGGCCCACAGCCTAGACATGGAAACCAGGTGGACCCCCTACCCACTCACAGAGCAAGTGACACTGGCTTGGGTAGCATGTGGGGTCAGGGGGTTGCTACTGGAACCCCAGGACTCTGGGTTTTCTGGTGGTCAGGGAGGTCTCTGTCCCCTGCCCACCTCTCATCTCTGCAGGCCCTTGTGGCATTGGGCTCCGACTGCTCAGGTCTGACATCATCTCAGCCCGGGCTGCAGAGGACACAGCCCTATATCCCCACAGCTGCTGCACAAACCCTAGAGAGTCAGGTCACAGGCCCATCCTGGGGAAGCTGGTGGTATTGGTTCCAGAATGATCTAAGAAAGAAAGGGCAGGGGCACGCCCCAGAAAGAAGGGGTCCCAAGCAGAAGCAAACAACAGGCCCCCTAGATGCACCCCTGATCCTGCTGGAGAAGAAAAGCCAGTGCACATCCCACGAGGAAGCCATCGCTAGAGCCCGAATGAGAAAGCTCGCTCTGGCACCTGGTTGTGGAAGCGACAGATACATGATGGGACCCCGTGGGGACGTCTGGAGGAGGATACCCTCTACCATCTGCGTCCTGGGACGTCAGCGTTGGCCTCTTTGGCGCCATCAGAAGGCAGACTCAGCGTGCAGTTTATGGTCTCCTTTGGGGCTTGCAGGGGAGACAGGCTTAATCCATTTCTACAAGCTCATCAACAAGCTCTGTTTGTCAGGACTTCACTTTTTTGATAAAACTTGACAAAGCACATTTTCCCTATTATATAAACAGAATATATTGTAGAGAATATGGGAAATGCAGAAAAGTAGAAAGAAATCACACTAGTTCACATCACATGGCAGAACCATACCTTTTAACTTTTTATATCTATACAAATTCTTTTTTCCCAACATCTTTTTAGGATGGATTGCATCCATTATGCCTCTTAGCTCCATAACCCTTTAGTGTGTGTTCCCTACACTCAGGGATGTTCTCTTACAGACCCACAGTGCAGGCACCAAGTCCGGGTAACTGGACACCAACACAACGCCCAGCCAAGTGGGGCCTCTCATCCTGTCCATGGTATATTCCCTTCAACCCAGCATCCAGCGGGGTCACATCTAGTCTCTGGTTGCCATGTGTCCTTAGGAATCTTCAGTGTGGAGCAGTTCCTCAGCCTTTCTTTTCTCCCCAGAGATGGTTTATTAGTTGCAGGGGAAACATGGTGTCCACAGTCAGAAAACCAGACAGGAGGGACCATGTGATCAAAATGATCTCTAGCCAGTGATGAGCTGGTGGATACCATGTCGCTACATGTGACACCCAGAGGACACATTGTTGCAGGATTCTAGCAGGAGAGGCATGACCTGTGTCCAGTGATGAGGGAGGGGAAGGGAATGGGCCAAAGCTCAGAGCGAGGCAGCAGCAAGCCGGGCAAGGTCAAGGACTGGTGACTGGTTTCACAGCTAGGGGAGCTGGAGGAAGAAGCACAACTGGAGAGGGGGTGAAGGCTGGGGGCCAGCGTTGGGCTGAGGGAGGGAAGGCCTGCTGTCAGCCGCCCACTGGGCCTGTGTGCTGAGTGGGCTGAGAGCGTGGGTGGCTGCCAGAACAGAGCAGAGGGGCAGTGCCAGGGGCCTGGGTAATTTCAAAGGCTCTGTGTGCTGTGGGGGTCCCAGAAGGTGTTAGGATGGGGTTGCTGAGGAGCAATACAGGAGCATCTAAAGGAAAGTGCCTGGAGCATGGAGAGACAGCCCAGTGCCGCGCTGGGCACAGGACATTCGCCACCCAGGCCCAAACCCGTGTCTGAGGCTGACGCTGGAAAGGTTTCTTGGCCGGGGTTCAACACAAGACCCTGTGTTGATCCATTCTGCACACAGGCCCACCGCATAGCCTATGGGGTTCAGAGAACAACCGCCCTCCAGACCTGAATCCTGCCCACAGGCTCTTGAGCCCGCAGGGGAGACCCCAGTCCTGGCCAGCACCTCCCCTCAGCGTAGGAGAGACGCCAGGAATGGACCGGCCAGGCTGTGACCCGGCTCGTGCAACCAGAGGAAACCGTAAGATAGCAAAGCCCTCAAGTGTGTGGTCGCTGCGGACCAGCGGGGAGGGACCAGCCTGGGACACAGGGCAGGAGGGAGAAGGGGGTCCACCTGCCAGGACCAGCCGCCCTGAGACTCCGGCGTCCTGCCCTCCGGCGTCCTGCCCTCGGCGGATCTCCGTGGGGAGGGCGGCCCAGGGGTCTCTCCGCCTCTGCCTGCCTCTTCCCCCGGGCGCTCCCCGCTTTCTCCACGAGCGCCGGTCTCCTCCGTCGGTGCCTTCGCCCACTGCGCAGTCAGCAAGGTCGCCATCCCGAGTGACGACCCCGGCCTCGGGCCCGGACCCGGTGGAGGCCACGGGGCCGGCGGGGAGGGCTCGCGCGGGAAGGGGAGGGCCCGGGAGGCCTCCCGGAGGTCTGCAGAGGAAAGCCCAGCAGGGGCGGGAGCGGTGAATGTGAAAGTGTACAGACAACCGCCGAGGGTCGTGCACGCGAGGCTAGGGAGCCCGGCCCGGACTCGCGCAGGCAGGTCAACGCCCCCCGCGGCTCCAGCTGCTGCCCGCGTCCCCCAGGGCAGCCGAGTGCCGGTCCTCCGGCGCCTAGAGCGTCACCGGAACTGCCTCTGCCACCTGGGAGGGCGCTTCTTCCCGCGAGCGGAGGGGCTCCGGGTGAGTGCGGGCGAGCCTGGGGCTCGGCGGGGAGAGCGCGGGGTGCGGACGCCCGGCCGCGCAGGGGCAGGAGACCGAGACAGGCCCGGGGGGCCGGGCCCCGGGATCCTTGTCTGTCCCCGGCTGTGCTTGTGAGAGGGCTCACGTCCCGGAGGAGACCGGAGGCGGCGGGCGGCTGTAACCTCGTCGGGGCCAGAGAGAGCCTCCCCCTCCCAGGGTGACGCCCCGGGACAGCCTCCATGCCCCAGGGTGACGCCCCGGGACAGCCTCGTCCGTCCCCTGAAGTGGACAGTCTGCCTGTAACGCCTTTGTAAATTGTTGAATTACCAGCAGTGCAATGCGCCTTGTCCTTTCCCAATGCTGCATGAAGGTGCTTGTTTCCCTAATTGTCTCAGTGCTCCTAAGGGGCCACTGCTTTTAAGCCTTTGCTACTTTTAGACTGAAACATATTTTAAATTTCATTTTTAATTGCCTACCACGTGGAACAATGTGGGACCTGTGTTTAAAATATATATATATTGGCTGCTTGTTTATTTTCTTCTCTGGTTACCTGCTCGTAACTTTTACTAGTTTTTCATGCTTTCTTATGTATATATAATGAGATATCTTGAGGCTATGAATCCTTATCTGTGTTGCAGGTATCTCTCCCGTTTGTTTGTTTGTTAATCTGTTTTTTATTCCAAATGTCCTGTGTTGTTAAGTCTGTTAGACTTCATCTTTGGTGTCACGCTTAGCAAAAGCATTCCTCAATTCAAAATTACACCATGCAGATCACTTTTTATTTTTTTGGTTTCATGTTTTTATATTCAGATCTTTTATCAAGAAAAAATTTAAATACAAAGAAATGTCTCCAGACATTTATGCAGGTGTGCGTGCTAGGTCTCTTTGCAACCCCATGGACCATAGCCTGCCAGGTTCCTCTGTCCATGGGATTCTCCAGGCAAGAATACTGGAGTGGGTTGCCATGCCCTCCTCCAGAGGAACTTCTCCAAGGATGGAACATGCGTCTTTTATGTCTCCTACCCTGGCAGATGGGTTCTTTACTGCTAGCACCAGCTGGAAAGCCCAAGGACTGCTTAAAGGCGCTGGTTCGTCCCTCGTGGATCTGAGACCACAGCAGGCAGCTGACAGGTGCTGCCTCATAGGTCTGGGCTCCTCATCTGCTGGGAGGCTGGGGTGAGGGGAGCTAGCGTGGCCTAGACAGAGTTCCCACTAGTTTCTGGGATGTCTGCTTATTCAGGACCTTGGTTTATAGTGAAGTGGTTCCTCCAGGGCAGGCTCTGAACCTCCCTTCACTGAAGGAGCTCTGACTTCCCCCCTGTCATTTTCTCCCCTTTTTCCTCTTTCTCCCTGGCAGGGGTCCCACTGTGGGCATTTCTGCAGGAAGCAGCAAACAGAGTCCAGCCTGGATCTCCAGACCACCACGGAGAGGGCTGCCCTGATGGACACATGCACAGGTGAGGGGGGTGGGGCGGCCCGGCCCAGAGGGCTGTCCTGGACTAAGGGATGTGGGGACAGCTTAGGAGTTGGAGCTTCCCCATCGATCTGCCTGGCGGCTGTGGAGATGTCACCGGACTCTGGCAGCTTCTGACACTCACAGTGCCCCACGTTCATGCCTTTGGGCTCCCTGCACCCCACCTCCTTTGCCTTCCAGGCCACTTTTTTTTCCATAATATTCGCTCGTTCAGCTGCACCGGGTCTTAGTTGTAGCACACAGGAACTTCGATCTTCCCTAAGACATGTGGAATCTTTAGCTGTGGCATGTGGGATCTAGTTCCCTGACCAAGGATCGAACCAGGCCCCCTGCATTGGGCGTGTGGAGTCTTTTCTCCTAGCCACACTCTGCAGCCCGCTCTCTCTGGAACCCCAACCTGGATACCTCTGAAAACAAGAATTTTGTTTTTCAAATTGTAGTTGACTTACAATGTTGTTAGTTTCAGGTGTACAGCAGAGTGATTCACTTATATGTATATTCTTTCTCATGTTTTTTCCCATTATATGGTATTGTAAGATATTGAATATAATTCCCTGTGTATACAGGAGGACCTTGTTTATCCATTGGGTTGCCCAAATAATTTGGGTTTTTGGTAAGATGTTACAGAAAAACTTGAATAAACTACTTGGCCAATCCCAGGTTTTTTTGTTTATATTGACTTCCTCTATTTTTTTTTTTTTTACCAATATTTTATATATAATAGTTTGTATCTGCTAATTCCAAACTCCTAATTTATGCCTACCCCCTTTGCTCCTTCTCCCTTTCCCCTTTGGTAATCATAAATTTGGTTTTGGTCTGTGAGTCTGTTTTGTAAATAAGTTCATTTGTATCAGTTTTTTGGATTCCACGTATAAGTGATATCATGTATCTGTCTCTGACTCACTTCCCCAGCAAGATAGCATCTAGGTCCATCCAGGTGCGGCAGATGGCATCATCTCCTGCTTTGTGGTTGAGTACTATTGCATTGTCTGTGTGCACCACACCTGTCATCTGGCGATGGACACTTAGGTTGTTTGCATGTCTTGATTGTGAACCCAGTGCTGCTGTGAACACTGGGTTGCGTGTATCCTTTTGAGTTTTCCCCAGATATATGTCAGAAGTGGGATTTCTGGATCATATGGTAATTCTGTTTTTGGTTTTTAAAGGAACCTCCATACTGTTTTCCAAAATGTCTGCACCGGTTTACATTCCCACCAACAGTGTATGAGCCCCTTTCTCTACCCCCTCTCCAGCATGTTATTTGTAAACTTTTTAGTGATGGTCATTTTGACCAGTGTAAGGTCTTTCCTGTTGTTTTGGTTTGTATTTCTCTAATAATTACCAGTGTTGAGCATCTTTTCATGTGCCTGTTGGGCATCTGTGTGTCTTCTTTGGAGAAATGTCTATTTAGGTCTTCGGCCCATTTTTTGATTGAGCTGGTTTTTTGTAAATGAGTTGGATGAGCTGTTTGTATATTTTGTAAGTCCTTGTCAGTCACAACACTTGCAAATATTTTCTCCCATTTCTGTAGCTTGTTTTGATTATGGTTTCCTTTGCTGTGCAAAAGTTTGTAAGTTTGATTAGGTCCCATTTGTTTTTGCTTTCATTTCTTCTGCTTTGGGAGACTGACGTAACGAAACATTGCTATGGTTTATGTCAGAATGTTTTGCCTGTGGTCTCCTCTAGGAGTTTTACGGTATCACATCTTGTATCTAAGCCTTTAGGCCGTTTTGGGTTTATTTTCGTGTATGGTGTTAGAGAATGTTCTGAACTGCGTTGGTTTACATGCAGCTGCCCAGCTTTCTCGGCACCGCCCTATGGCTGCTCTGTGATGGAGGCTTCTCTGCTGGAGGTGGCCTGTGGCTCTGGGGCATTGAGCAGCCTCCCTGGCTTTCCCCACTTGGTACCAGTGTGACCAAGAGTGGGGTCGAGCTGCTCACCACCTCAAAAGCCAATAGAGGCAAGGGTGACAGAAAGGAAAATTTGCTTTATTTTGGATGCCAGCAACCTTGAGTTGGGAGGTGGGGGCAGTCAAGGCCACAGTGTTGTCTCAGGGAGTCCAGGATCTGAGAAAGAGGCTGGATCCCAGCATGTGCCATCCGCACTGCTTACCCCTGCATCCCCGGACCTCTGCTTTGTTTCCTCCTGCTCTGCTGCCAACTGCTCTCTCGGCTCCAGTCCATATGGCCAAACCAGGGAGTTACCAGAGCCTGACTGAGGGTCTGTCCCCAGGCCTGAGACCGGGCAGACTGAGATTAGAGGCTTGGGCTTTTCTGGAGTCTCAGGAAAGGACACGGACCACCCTCCCCCAGTCCCTCATCCATCCTGAGACAACAGGGGTTAGAGGTGGAGAACTGGGCAAGATGAGGACAGGCAGGATAACAGGCTTGCTGTCAGCTCTGTCAGCACACAGCTCTCCAGCACCACCTCTGTGTCCTTAGCTGAGTTCTCTTCTGAGTTGTGTATCTCTGCCCTCTTTTCCAGCTTTCCAGGCATCGAAAGGAAGCCACCAGGCTTCCTGCTGTGCAGCTTCAGCAGCTGAGCACAGGGCTCAGAGTGCAGAGCTGATGCCTCGGCAGGTGGCCCTGAAAGAAGGGGGCCATGGAGAGGCCACGCCAGGACTGTTACAGGGTCCTTCCCAGACACTGGGGCTTCCGGACCCTTGTGGGAATGAGGAAGCTGCAGAGAGACCCAGAGGTTCCCCTCGGAGACATGAGGTTCATGAGGACAGAGTGTCCAGGTCAGAGGTCACTCTGAACACAGCGTCTGCAGTTGATGGGAGAGGCCCCTGGAAAGGGCGGCCTTACCGATGCAGCACCTGTGACAGGAGCTTCAAATGCTATTCAGATGTGGTGAAGCACCAGAGCATTCACTCTGGGGAGAAGCCCTACGAGTGCAGTGACTGCGGGAAAGCCTTCATCCACAGCTCCCATGTCGTCAGGCACCAGCGCATTCACAATGGGGAGAAGCCTTACCTCTGTAAGGAGTGTGGGAAAGCCTTCAGCCAGAGCTTCAACCTCATCAGACACCAGAGGATCCACACAGGAGAGAGGCCGTATGAATGTGCTGAGTGCGGCAAGTGCTTCAGTCAGAGGTCAGACGCTACGAAGCACCAGAGGATCCACACAGGGGAGCGGCTCTACGGGTGCAGCGAGTGCGGGAAAACCTTCATCCATAGCTCAAACGTCGTCCGGCACCGAAGGATCCACCACAGAGAGAACCCCTACGAATGCAGAGACTGTGGGAAAGCCTTCAGCCAGAGCTCCAACCTCATTCAGCACCAGCGAGTCCACACGGGGGAGAAGCCCTATGCCTGCCAGGAGTGCGGGCGCGCCTTCAGCCGCAGCTCCTTCCTCAGTGAGCACCGGCGCATCCACACTGGGGAGAAGCCCTATGAGTGCGGCGAGTGCGGCCGCTCCTTCAGGGCCCTGTCGGGCTTCTTCCGGCACCAGAGGATCCACACTGGGGAGAAGCCCTTCCGCTGTGCGCAGTGTGGCAGGGCCTTCCGCCTGAGCTTTCACCTTATCCAGCACCAGCGAGTTCATGGCACAGAGTGAACCTGCTGTGGTGTGAACGTAGAGTAAAAGTTGAGTAAACAAGGCTGGAGGGTGGGTAGCACGCCCTTCAGTCTTTGCCAGCACCCTGAGGCTCGTGTGCTGTGCTCCGCGGGCCACAGGAAGATAACACTGTTTTGTGGTCTGTGAGCTGCCCGTGGACACCCGAAGTCTACCACTGCCTCCGGGAGCAGCAGAAAGGAAAGAGGCTAGGGAAGGAGACTTGATGCTGACATGTGCCTCTGAAGCTGCTGTACTTCATTTTCACAGCACTGGGGTTTCCTGGAATATACTTTACATGTGGTGCAATGCCCAGCTCTTAAGTGTTTGGTTATATAACAAATACAACCTGTTCTAACCTTTATGACTACCACACTATCAAGATGCTGACTATTTCCATCAACCCAGAAAGACTCCTCGGGCCCCTCATCCTTAAAAGCAACCAACAGTGTTGTTTTTTCACTGTAGTTTTGCTTGTTCTGAAATGTTACGTAAATAGTGATATAATTTATACTCTTTATGTATTTTTCCCTGTGCTTAAGTTTTGAGGTTTATCCGTGCATCAGAAGTTTGTTTTTGTTTTTTTTGCGTTCATAGCACTTTTGAAAAGTGGTCACTGTTCATAATCTAATACCTCAGACGTCACGATACAGCAGCTTTACAGACACCTGTAAATGTTACTCGCCAGATAGGAAGGGAGAGGTGTCTTTGTTGGGGATGCTACTCTGAGTATCATAAAACTCTGCCATAACAAACTGAGTGAGGTCATGTTACTAAAAGCTGACTGTAATGTAACCTGGCCACAAGTCCTGGGGGTCCAGCTGCAGGACCCAAATCTGTAGTGGCCAGGCTGTGGTTTGTTGCCCCTTCAACAAACCCATGAAGTTCCCTTCATGGGAACTGTCTGCTCTAGATTAACTCCTGACTGAATTATGTGGGTCCTGTAGCTGGCTGGGATTTCCAAAACAGTGGTTCAACTCGAGGGCTTCTGTTGGTACCTGTTTGTTTTATGGTGTCCGCTCAGGTGACAGGGCTGTGGAGCCTGTAGGGGCAGAGGTGCTCTCAGAGTGGATTCAGTGGCTCCACAGCACTGGGTTGCCGGCTCCTGGGCCAAAGTGAGGTGGAAAGCCGAGCCTGGGACTCCCATGCAGAGCCAAGACCCGGGTTTGTGCTACCTCCCAGTTATAACAGCGCTCTAGAGGAAAGCTTGCCCTGCTTAGACTCTGGTGGCCCTGGATCACGAAGTCAAAGCAATGAATTTAAAGAAGTCACCAAGCACACAGGACAGCATCTCACTGACTGAGGGTTAGCAAAACCAGCAAAGAACAGATACAGACCACAAAGAACTGCAGATTATTGAAACTACCAGATAATGCAGGCGAGAGAACAGTTATGTGTGAATGTTTAAAGAAAATAAGACCTCTTCCCGCTAAAACCTGGAACAAGACAAGGATGCCCACTGTCACCATTTCTATTGTACATAGTACTGGAAGTCCTAGCCACAGCAGTCAGACAAGAAAAAGAAAACATATTGCAACTGGAAGATAAGAAGGAAAATTACCATTATATGCAGATGACATGATACTGTATATGCAAAGCCCTGAAGAGTCCACACAGAAACACTAGAACTGATAAAGTGAACAGAGTGACAGGATACAATGTTAACATACAGAAACCTGTTGCATTTCTTTACACTAACAATGAAATACTGGAAAGGTGTTCATGTACTGTTGAAGCCTGGCTTGGAGAATTTTCAGCTTTACTTTGCTATTGTGTGAGATGAGGGCAATTGTGCGGTAGTTTGAGCCCCAGCAAGACGCTGGCAGGCGCTAGAGCAGTGGCTGCGCAGCTGGAGCGACTGTGAGGAGATACTCCACATCCAAGGGCACAGGAGAAGCCCCAGCAAGATGGTAGGAGAGGCGAAATCGTGTCTAGAATCAAACCCCATACCCGCCAGAGACGCTCAGAAGGCTCAAACAAACCTTGTATACACCAGGACCCAGCGACCCCACAGAGACTGAGCCAGAACTGTTTGAGTGTCTCCTGAGGAGTTCTGGGTCAGCAGTGGGCTGCCACGGGGGCAGGGGCCTCTGGGTGCAGTATACCTGGGTGTGGCATAAGCCCTCTTGAAAGAGGTCCCCATTAACCCCACCATAGAGCCGCTGGAATTTACACAGGACTGGGGAAACAGACTCTTAGAGGGCACCGTCAGAACCTTCTGCACCAGGACCCAGGAGAAAGGAGCAGTGACCCCAAAGAGACTGACTCAGACTTGCCCATGAGTGTCCAGGAGTCTCCGGCAGAGGCGTGGGTGGGCGGTGGCCTGCTGCAGGGTCAGGGGCACTGAGTGCAGCAGTGCATGCATGGGACCTTTGGAAGGAGGTCGCCATTATCTTCATTACCCCCACCATAGTTTGGCCTCAGGTCATATAACAGGGAGGAAGCACAGGGCCAACCCATCAACAGAAAATCGGATTAAAGATTTACTGAGCATAGCCCCGCCCACCAAAACAAGACCCAGTTTCCCCCCTCAGTCAGTCTCTCCCATCAGGAAGCTTCCATTAGAGGAGAGAATGTTTAAATTGTTATCTATATCCTGGAAGTTCCAGCCATTCTCAAGACCCAGAATCATCACCTTCAATGTTTAAGCCCAAGTAGACAACAGCCAGGGGCTTGCCAGGTGGCGTGATGGTGAAGAGTGCACCTGCCAGCAGGAGATGTGGGTTCAATCCCTGGGTGGGAAGATCCCCTGGAGAAGGAAATGGCAACCCACTCCAGTATTCTTGCCTGAAGAATTCCATGGACAGAGGAGCCAGGCGAGGTACTGTCTGCCATGAGGTCGCAAAGAGTCAGACACGACTGAGTAGCTGAGCACGAAGACAATGGCCAGCATGTCGTGCCAGCCTGCAGCTGACACTGGAGGGCCCAACCACTTGGATGGGCTTCCACGACTTCCGGTGGCCCCATGCAACCATCACAGTAACGCGACTCGGCACTTTAAACAAGTTCACAGACTCAGGGAATGTAACAACATGAAGCAGAGTGAACAGAGAGAGACCCACACCTGGACACAAACACAATGAAAGCACAGACCAACAAGATGAAGACCTCGAGGAGCCAGAGAAAGACTCAGTCACACCATCAGCCCACTGCTCAAGACAACAGGAAGAGGCAGGAGACAGCGGGCCATGTCCTCAGAGCACTGAGAGAACACCTGTCCTAGAACTGGCTCCCAGCAGAACTACTTCTTTTAGATAAGGTGAAAACATGTATAAGGTGAGTAAAAACTCTGAGTTCATTATTAAGCAGTTTTCACTGGAAGGACTTCTAACTAAAGTTCCTACTAGAGAAAGAAGAACAATGATTTCCAAATGATGGCCTTCAATACCAGATGAATGGCTGATGTGACTGAAGAGCCACACTGTGTGAGGACGCACGCTGGGCCCTTCACAAGAGCACAGGGGCCAAAGGGACCCTCAGGCCCTAAAAGCCTCCTCTGTTGGGAAGAGCTGTAACACACTCCTCGAACACGACTGCAGTGACTTAGCAGCAGCAGCAGCAGAGTAGTTTAATGTAATTACTAAATATAAACAGTGTATATGTTTCCAATTAAAGAAAAAATGCAACTTAAAATCAATAAAAACTTACTATATCAACTGAAAAATAGAAGAAAGATCTGAAGATAAAACTGATTGATCAGAGCAAGATGGCAGAAACCACCCAAAAAGGTTCATAATCACAGTAAACCTGACAAGACCAACGTCCAGTTGAAACAGGAAGGTTGGTGGGAGGAGCCTGTAACCCAGAACAGCAGCACCTGTGAAGACAACATAGGCAGAGGCAGGGGTCCACCGAGGGGCCTCGGGAGGTGAGATGCCCACCCATTTGCTGTGTGAAATGCCGGAGGGGCTCTGGGGCTGGAGACAGCAGGTCTGCAGGGTTCTCACTGGAGAACAGGAACCATCTCGGACAAAAGACAAAGTCCTGCCGTCAGCACCAACCTCACGGGCAACCGCACTCAGCTGCTCCAGAGGCCGCAAGGCCCCTGTGCTCAGAACACCTGCCTCGTCTCCACGGGTGGACGACCAGCACCAGTGACCGAGGAGGTTCTCAATGTGCATACAAATTCAAAGCAAAGAGAAGGGACCTTTTGCAAACGCAAAGGAAACAGAGAGTGCAAGACGTGTAGAAAAGGTGAGCAAAGCGGGAGTCAGTACTCCTAAGGAGATAAGCAAGGAACTGTGTCCACTGAAAGAGAACAGCATGGGGCTGCCCTGGAGGTCCAGTGGTGAGGACTCCACTGCAGGGGGCACAGGTTTGATTCCTGGCCAGGGAACTAAGATCTTGCATCTCATGCAGTACAGTCCCCACCAAAAGAGAACAGAATAGTATTTTTAAAGGGACAGTTTAAAAGAAAACAAATCTTAGAAACTACATGTGGTAACCAAAATTAAAAACAAAGAAGATTGAAAGGTTGAGAGATAAAGTTGAGAAAATCTTTTTAAAGGAATAAAAAGACAAGGAGCTGGACAAGATAGAAAGATTATAACTAACAGGAGTCCTGGAGGCTGGGCTTCCCAGGTGGCCAGTGGTAAAGAATCTGCCATACGCAGAAGACGTGGGTTCAATCCCTGGGTCAGGAAGATCCCATGGAGAAGGAAATGGCAGCCCATTCCAGTGTTCTTGCCTGGAAAATTCCAGGGACAGAGGAGCCTGGCAAGCTACAGTCTGCCATGGGTTGCAAACGGTCAGACACGACTGAGTGACTGAGCATGCAGGAATGGGGACGGTAGGAGAAACCAAAACAGTGGGAATGAAGTTATCAGGGAAACAATCTTAATTTTTTCCTCAGAACCGAGAGACACGAAACACCAAGGCGATAGCAGCTCCCAGTGCCCGCCACAAGCAGCAAAGGAAGACACACGGAGGTTCCGAGTGGAGAGAAGACAGATCGGTGAGCAGACTGCACGGAGCCTCTGCAGTGCCTGGAGGCCAGGGACAGCCGTGCAGCGCTCCGACAGCCGCAACCGGAGGCGCTTCCCCACCTGCAGGCTCACACACGTAGTCGGGAGTCCAGGACGCGGCCACAGTGTCTCCCAACAGGCAGACTCATGCCCTTTTTTCCACTGCTGTTGATGAAGTTATTTGCAGGAGGCTACAAAAACAAGATCCCAGACATGGGGGCGGGGAGGGGAGATGGGAAGCGGGGGGAGG
>NW_011476275.1:23231-28116 GCF_000754665.1 Bison bison bison | reverse complement strand
AGGGCTTCCCTGAGAGCTTAGTTGGTAAAGAATCTGCCTGCAATGCAGGAGGCCCTGGTTCAATTCCTGGGCCGGGAAGATCACTAGAAAAGGGATAGGCTACCCACTCCAGGATTCTTGGGCTTCCCTGGTGGCTCACCTGGTAAAGAATCCGCCTGCAAAGTGGGAGACCTGGGTTCGATCCCTAGGTTGGGAAGATCCCCTGGAGAAGGGAAAGGCTGTCCACTCCAGTATTCTAGCCTGAAGAATTCCACGGACTGTATAGTCCACAGGGTTGCAAAGTCAGACACTACAGAGCGACTTTCACTTTTCAGGAGACGGGAAGGGGGTGGGGGTAGCCCAGGAAATGGAAACCACTGCAGACAGAGGCCAGGGCAGGGAAAGCACCAGGGACAAGGAGGAGCTCCAGACCTGGAACTGAGTTCTCCCTCCAGCCTGCAGCCAGGATCCCTGCTTTCCTCCCACACAGGATGCCCCCGACAGCACCGGAAGCCCCAGCCACAGGCTCCTCTGAGCTTCAGTGGGCCTGGGTGCAGAGGAGGGGGCCTCTTGAGACAGAGACCTATGAGCTACAAAGAAAAGCACCTGCCCCACCTGGAATTGTAAGACGACCCGCCTGCAGCTCCCGGAGCCTCAGGCAGACAGCGGACCAGCCTTGGCAGGACGCCCCACAGGTCATGCACCCCTGGGCCCCACGGACCCAGATCTCCCCCGACTCTGCCGAGACCAGGCCCTGAGGGCACAGACTCCGTGCCTCCAGCTGTGGGGACCTCGGCTGCTCACTCAGGGGCACGTGGACCCACCCACCCACCAGGAAGAGACAGGCAGGGCCGGCACTCGGCCACCCTCCTGTCCATTCAGGTGAAGAGGTGCAGGGGATGGGGGGTGTCCCTACCCAGTGCTGGGACAGAGTGTGGGAGTGGGGGGGACAGGCCACACGTGGGACAGCCAGGCCAGGGGCACCTGCCAGGACAGGGGACGCTTCAGAGCAGAGGGCTGGGCATCCGCCACCTCCTGTGTGATGACGCAGAAAACACTTCATTGTACAAAACTCCCCAGTAGGCTTTAATGGTGAAAAAAACCCACAAAGTCAGTCCCAGCAAGGCAGGGGAGGTACTCCTTTAGAACTCAAAGTCTTCACCCACCATGTCAAGTGCCCAGGTGAGCTTCTCCCTCTGGGTCTTGTAGACCTTCTCCACAGGCACCTCAGACTTCTTACGCCTGCCCAGAGGAGAGGGGTTCTCGGGGGCCGGGTACAGAGGCCAGGGCGCCAGGCTACCTGACCTGCTTCTGGCACGGCCATCGGGGGCTGAGGGACAGGGGCCAGTGTCCCTGGGGCAGCCCAGGTGGCCTCCGAGCACGGCACCTGGGAAACGCCCATGGGGCACACGGGCGACCCTGCCACCACACTCCTGTGGGTGGGGCAGCTCAGGGTCCTTCCACAGCCCAGAGCCCTCAGGCAGAGAGGACCAATGGCCAGGTTTGGCATCAGACACACAAGCCAGCCAGGTCCAGTCACAGGAAAGACCTGTGCTGACCCCAGGGCCCTGGGGACTGAACTGGGGCCACTCAGGGGTCCAGTCCCTCCTCCAGGTCACGCACCAGGTGACGCCAATCCGGGGGTCTAGGCAGATGAGCTCGGAGGTGCCCAGGACCACCTGCTTACTCCCCTCCTTGTCTGTGACCGAGATCTACACTCTCAGCAGCTGCTCCTCCAGCTTCTCCAGCAGCCGCCCCCTCTTCTCCAGGGAGCTAGTAGAAGCAGGAGGGGCCAGCCCCCGCGCTGGCATCGCCCCGCTCTGCTCAGGGCCCGGCAAGCCCAGTGTTGGGGGAGGGCTCGCTGTCCCCCACGGCCTTCCACCGTCTCCAGGGTGAGCTCCACGGGACCGGGACTCAGGGACGCCCACCCTCGGGACGGAGTGGGGACCCTCCATCCAGGCCTGACCGCACAGGAAGTGAAGTACGAAGCACACGGAAAAGGGGGCAGAGGACAGGATCAAGTGTCTGTGAGGCTCAGCGCTTACTCCCAGCACCTTAGAGAAAGGCTGATGCATCGAAGCAGGATGCAGCTCTCCACCCCACAGGCCCGTCCTGAGTCGTCCATGCGGTGCCCCGCAGATGGTGCAGGGCAGACACCCAACACCCACACGCACTTCAGCCCCGGGCCTTGTCCCAGGGACTCAGGCCCAATCCACCCGGACCCGTGCGGAAGGACCGTGTGTGGGGAACACCCCCACCAAGGCCCGGGCAGCCCCATCAGATGCTGCCGTGGGACCCAAGACAGCGCCTGTCCCAGGCTGTGGACGGGGTGGGCTGCAGGCCCAGACACGCTATGTGGCAGCTGCCAGAGGCCAAGAGGCAGCTGCTGATGCCACCGAGAGGGCTGGCAGGCGGGGGTAGGGGCGCTGGGTACACGAGTGTCATGGAAGACACGCAGTCCGCCAGCGGCTGCCCGAAGAGCCTCGCTTTCCACTGAACAGAACACCCTCGGACCCAACGACTGGCGTTCTCACTCGCACCCTGTGACTGCAAGCGCCCGTGCGCACCTGAGGACACCTTCGTGCTATAAAGCAGCCACGGTGGCAGGGAAAAAGAGGCGCCACCAGAAATGGGCGCAGACGGGAACCACGGGTGGCAGGGCCCAGCAGAGTGGGCCGGCTCTTGGGGGATACCACCAGGCTCCAACCCAACAGGGACACGGGCAAAGCCACCACCCAGTGATTTAAAACTGCCCACAAAGAACGGCCTGAGCCCAGAGGCCTTCACTGGTGAACTCTACCGAGTAGCTAAAGAAGAATTAACTCCAGCAACTCTTCACAAACGGTCACAGACGAACGGACAGCAGAGAAGGGACAACTTCCCAAGCCCCTCCAAGACTGGTGCCTCCCCAACACTGGGCCAGGGGCTGGGGGCTGTCTGAGGTGGCTGCACCTCAGAACCCTGTGAACGAGCCTCTGAAGGACAGGACCACGCGGCCTGGCGCTTCTCCCCTGCACTTCTGGGCTGCTGTACCTCTGGGCACAAGTGTAGTGTGTGCTAGATCACCAAGTATGACCGGAAAAGACAACCAGCGAACCGGGAAGGGAAGAGAAGGTTCCGCCCGACTCAGGTGGGCTGGGCCCTCCAGACACTCGCCTCTGGGACCTGCCGTCCCCTCGGGATGTGTGGTCAGCCCGCGCCTCCTGCAGCTCTGTCTTGGCCTCAGCCGCCTGCTGCTCCTTCGCCTCTATCTGCAGGGGAACAGGGGCCCGGTCAGGGCCACTCTTGCCCCACCTGGTCCACCCCAGAGACCAGCGTCCATAGCCTGTCGGCCCCACGCCCTGAAAGGGTGCCCATCTGCCCAGTCACGGTGCCAGAGCACTGGCCCTGATCAGTTACTCTGTGGCCAGGGGACAGGGTGAGGCCAAGGTGCCCCAGACACACAGCCTTCTCCCCCAGACCCGGCCCCTGCTCCACTGACCTCCTTCCTGGACCAGAGGCCCTTCCACACCACTAGGCCGCACAGGCAGCATCTGGCCCCCTCACCCCGAGCCAGCTCTCCCCTACTGGCAGCCCTGAGTGTCCTGAGCACCTCCGAGGGCCACACAGCCCCAGGGAAGATGGGGGAATGCACGGCCACCCTCAGAGGCCCTCCGTGGTGCCCCCCCGCACACCGGGGACTGAAGCATCTGCGTTGACTTCTCAAAGGTCTTAGGCGTTGTGCACTGATGGTTGCAGAGAAAGTCAACAGCCCGGTTTGCTCAGTTGTAAGACAGAAGTTTGGCAGCTACGCTGTCTTCAGCTGGAAAATGGGGGTCAGGAAGTAGCAGCCAGGACCACCCAAGTAAGCATGTGCCCAGGAAGCCCACCCCCCGTGAGGGCCTTGCAGGTGGGACTCAGGAGAAGGACCTGGGCCCAAGGCCTCACGGCAGGGGCCTCGCCAGACCCCACCTCCACGAGAGTTGGGATGAGGGGCCCAGAGAGGCCACAGCACTTGGACGGTGGGGCAGCAGGGGCGGAGGCAGCAGGAAGAGGGTTCCCACACCCCAGGGGGCCGTGCAGAGCCGGGGGTTGCCTCAAGCCTGACTCAGCAGGGGAGCGGATGGGAGACCGGGCAGGGGCCCGTGGGGGGCTCGGTCTGGGGCCCCTGACCCATTCCCTCAGGCTAAGCGAGCTACACTCCACCCCGGTCACTGACCACATGGCTCTCCTACCAGCCCAGCAGCCAGGCACCAGCACACGAGCAGGCGCCCTGTCCCCACACAGACAGCCGCTCTCCTCGGGGCAGCGCTTGCAGCTGCCCCTGCAGCATGACGCTGGTGTTGTAGGTCCGGAACACCCTGGCCGTCAGGCCATCCATCGGGTCCTGCAGGTGCCTATTCAGGCTGGCAGTCTGAAGGTGGCGGGGAGGGTGGGGCTCAGCACGTGGCTTCCTTGGGGACAGTCTCACAGCGCTCCTCCCAGGCCCTGCCCCCGGCTCCTGGGTGGGACAGAACCGCCAGTGAGATGGAGGGCCCTCGGCCTTTGTGTGCAAGAGAAGGTGCCAGCCAGTGCTCACACTCGCCCCCCTCGTCAGACCAGCCATTGGGTCACCCCGTTGGCACCGCTTACGGTCAGCCTGTCAAAGAGCTAGTCCCGGGGCCTTTGTTGTCCATGCACAGCTGCAGGTTCCTGTACACTTGCAGCGAAGGAAAGACGCTGTTACCGAGGTGCCCTCGTCCCCAGGCAGGAAGGAGCCTCCTGAGGATGAGCAGAGTCAAATGAGGGCCCCAGATGGACGTCTGCACGACGGGTCCCGGCTTCTCCTGGAGCAGGCAGAGCCATGTGGGGTCACATGCCGTGTGTCACGGCTGCCCTAGCCAGGCCGGCGCCACCCCCGTCCCCGCACGTCCACAGGCGGCCCCCC
>NW_011476275.1:21759-23079 GCF_000754665.1 Bison bison bison | reverse complement strand
CTGGAATGCAACCCCGAGATCCCTGTCGCCCCTTGGCCCCATCCCCTGCACCCTTGCTTCCCTCCCTGTCCTTCTGAGCGAGCGTGAACACCCTCCTCCTGTGTCTCCAGCCAGCCCCGCACTGCGTGTGTCCCACGGGGCTGGACACCCGGCAGCAAGCTCCCGAGTGACCAGGACGGCCCACGTCCCCCAACCCGGTCAGTGCCTGAGCAGAGGGCCCAGCCCTCGCCCTCTGCCCCGTGTATATGCATGAAGGCACGGCCACCGGGAAGGGCCTCACCGCTCACAGCCTGACTCCAGCCTCCAGACCCATTTACAAGGCAGTTTCACCAGAGCAGCTCCTTGGAGACACGACAGCAGCGACGGCTTCTGTCACCGAGGCCCCAGTCCCCGGACAGCACTCCCTTTCCTCCCACTGATGCACACCCGAGCTGACTTCAGATGCCCGGCACCCACTCCTGAGGGGGCGTTCCTCTGTCGCCTCAAGAGTCTCCCCAGATTCCCTGCTCTGTGCTCAGGCAGCCCATCTGCACGTGAGGCGCGTGCAAGGTACAAGTGAGGCACGCGTGAGGCGCGCGGTCAGTGTCAGGTCTGCTCTTGCTGAGACGTGGGCCCACCCAGACAGAGGCTGATGCCGTACGGCTTGCCACTTCAGAAGGGGTGGGAATTCTGACTTCCCTTCAGACACGTGTGTACACCAGCAACTTACCACTCCCAGCTGGACCCATCGCTCCATCAGCAGGGGCATGGCGCTGAGCTCACAGGCTCAACCCCTGAACCCTGTCATTCACAGAGGGGACCCCGGAGACACTGCCAGTGACCACACCCAGCCACGTGCCCAACAACCACAAGACGTTTCCCAGATGTGCTGGGAAAAGTGTGTGTGCTGGACTGAGCAGTGTCCCCTCAAAATTCACGTGCTTCTCAGAACCCCAGAACGTGAGGTTTTGGGAAACAAGGTCTCTGCAGGTGCACTTAGTTAAGACAAAGTCACAGTGGGGTGGGGTGGGGTGGGGTGGGGTGGGGTGGGCCCTAAACCCCCAGGGCCCCGTCCTCACGTAAGGAGACAGACGTGGTGATGACGGAGCAGACGCTGCAGTGACGCAGCCTTGAGTCCAGGTGGACGGGCACCTCCAGACACCAGGGGAGCCGGGAAGGACCCTGCGCAGAGCTGCAGAGGGCACATGGCCCCGCCAGCAGCCTACTCGTTGACCCGGCCTCTCACACACCGCCCTCGCCCCCAGGACAGCAGCAGCGGCGGGCCCAATCCAGGCCGCAGGCCTTCCTGTGACTCTAGAGGCTCCGATGGCTCAGCCGGGG
>NW_011476275.1:17710-21659 GCF_000754665.1 Bison bison bison | reverse complement strand
CACCCAGACGGAGCAGCAAACTCACCCCGGCACACCACCCACTGCCCTCACCAGGCACTCACCAGCTTCTCCACCAGCACTCTGTTGTAGGAGCGGATCGAATCCTTCCCCAGGAAGTCAAACTCCACGATGTCCGGGGAGCCGCTGGCCTCTGGGTACAGCTGTAAGTGCTCCACACGGAGGGAGCAGCAGCCACCAAGTCCGCCGCCCTCCTCCCCATTCCCGGTCTGCAGCGCCAGCCGGGCGGACCCCCATCAGGGCATGGCGCATGTGCCCTTGGGGACACACGCACAGACGGGCACACGCCCGCCCCTCCCCCGGCCCAGGGCACCGGCTCAGAACACAGAAGGCCCACTGTCCACCCCCGTCCATCTAACCCAGCCTTTGCCACCAACCAGAGCACCGTAAGGAGCCCGGGGGAGGCTCAGGACCCCCCGCACCTTGTCGATGAAGTAAAGGGCCACAGCGCGCTGTCTGGTCCTCATCTCTGGAGACGTCCCGGCGGTCCGGTACTGGGAACAGATCTTGCCCACAGCGCCTTTCAAGCGCCAAGCCGCCTCGTACTTCCCCCAGTCTCTCTCCCCCCAAAAAAGGAGCAAGGAGCCCCCTTCAAACAGGGAACTGCTGACTCTCCTCCTGGGCCCCCTCTTAACCTGCTCCACTCAGGGCAGGCAAGCAGACTCCAAACTCAGTTAAAGACGGCGTAAACTTAAATTCCTTATTTTTTAAGACCAATGGCCACTGGACACACTGTGATTCCAAAACTGGCGAGTTAACGCCTACGATCTCAGGGACTCCCTGCCTAAGTGGCCCGGCTAGGCCAGGGAAAGCAAGGTCACACCCGGCACACCTTCAGCTTGGAGCCGGGGTTCAGCGTGACGTACTTGATGAAGTTCTGCACGTTCTCCATCCATGCTGCCAGCCACATGACTGTGCAGTCGCACCCGACCTCCTTCCACTGGGGGCCAGCTGGGGGCTCAGGTACTGTGGAGTCCCTGCAGAAGGAGAGTGACCCAAATCCAACGATCAGGACCCCGACACACCAGCCAGACGCCCTCTTCTCCAACGGCCGTGGGTACCGCCAGTGCTAAGTCCGTCTCAGAGCCATCTCGTTGCCCAAGCCGCTCCCTGTGCCACCACCCCTGGCCCTCAGCTCCTGCCCATGACAGGCTCCTTCAGGGCTGCCCCGGGGGTGAACCCCGTGTGTTGCGAGCCATGGCAGCTGCAAAGGTCACAGGTGGCCCTGCACGCCCGACAGGCCTGGGCTCCCAGGGTGCACCTGCCGGCCCAGCTCGGCTGTGACCCCCGCAACGGAAGGACAGGAGCTCCTGCACGCCTGTCACCACTTGAACCATGGAAAACCGTTCAAAGTACATAGATGTGTGCTCCCAGTGGGGTAAAATCTCAAGCGTGGGGCAGGGTGACGAGGGCTGGTTCAGCAAACAACACCCAGCCTGCTGTGGACACACTCCTCTGCAGGGAAGGCGCCCTCCAGTCCACCCCACAGAGCCTGGAGTGACGGTGGGACACCCTGTGTCGGGCCCCTTCCCAGGTGAGAAAGTGAGAGTTGCTCAGTCCTGTCTGACTCTTTGTGACCCCATGGACTATTCAGTCCCTGGAATTCTCCAGGCCAGAATACTGGACTGGGTAGCCTTTCTGTTCTCCAGGGGATCTTCCCAACCCAGGGACTGAACCCAGGTCTCCTGCTTTGCAGGCGGATTCTTTACTATCTGAGCCACCAGGGAAGCCCAAGAATCCTGGAGTGGGTAGCCTATCCCTTCTCCACCGGATCTTCCCAACCCAGGAATCAAACCAGGGGCTCCTGCATTGCAGGAGGATTCTTTACCAGCTGAGCCACCAGGGAAGCCCCCTCCCAGGTGAGGGGCGGGGCCACGGGCACCTGCTGCAGTTGATGACTACGTCCTCCGGCAGGACCCTCCTCTTCAGCCTCTCCATCTTGGGGTGGTCGCCCCGGCCTCGGACTGACCAGGGGCTCCGTCTTGAAACTGCCAATCTTCTCGCGGTGCCCATCTAAGATAGAGCAGCCAAACTCTTGCTGAAGTTTTTCCTCCTCTTCTTTGAGCTTCTGCATTAATAAAACACCATGTGGGCCTTAGTGGTGAAGAGACAGGACGCTTGCCACGTGAGCAGAACTAGTCAGAGCCCCTTCACCGCTGCAGCAGCCTGCGCAGCCCAGCGAGGAAGCAGGCCCAGCACAGGGCGCGGCCGTGACGGTCCGCTGTCACCGCAAGTGGGAAGTACGGGCCCACTGGTCCTTACGGCAGGGTCGCTGCTCCACGTGCTCCAGGTGGACACAGCACTTCTTAAATACGTCCAGGTTAGGGGCACATAACTCAAAATCAGCTGAGAATAACAGAGCGGAATCAAAGTCCCCTTCACCACTCTCTCTTGGGGCTCGTCTAGAAAAATCCCTCAGGAGCGGTTTTTGTGAGAGATGGGGTCGTTTTCTGCACTACCAGCTGCCTCCCACACGAGACCCCAGAAGCCCAAGCCAGACTGAGCCCTGGGGCAGCCTGACCTGCTTCTCCTCCCTGGACAGGGCCTTCTGGGAAGCAGTCCTGTCCACAGAGTCTGTGGATCTCCGTGAAGTCACACCTGTCCAGGTGCTTGATGACCCTCCTCTCTTCTGCTGTCATTTCCTACACGAAACCATATAATCCCATCATCTAACGCAGGCAAGGGTCACACAGGCAGCGGGGACCCTCCCCCTCTGCGGCGGGGGTCCCACTCCACAGGGAATGGTGATGTCCCAGAAGCAGGAGGAACAGACACCAAGGCCACCCTGACCGGCAGCCTCTGCAACTGTCCCCCAAGACAGCCCCTTCAGGTAGCTGCCCAGGCGTGTAGGCAGTGAGGTGAGGTGCCAGAGCTTCCTCCCAGTGGCCCTGAGTTGGGCCATGTGTCTGCATCCGAAGAACGGTCCCCACCAGCTACCATGTGGGCTGCATGGCACTAACGGGCCCTTCACTCACTATGAGTGTAGGCGGCCTGCCACCCCACAAGTGGTGGGAACACGCACGTGCTTGGCAGCCCCTAATTCAGCCACACACACACACACACAGCCCGTGGCCCAGCCATCCCCTAGGCACCTGTGGAGAAGGGGGTGCATGGCCCCAGAGCGCCCTGTGAAGCACCCAGGTGCCCAGCAGCCACAAAAGGCACACAAGTGGCCCCAGGGCCTGGCCTGGAGCAGCCGGAAGGGCCCGGGTGCAGAGTCCACAGGCAAAGCCAAGGCGGGTGCAGGTGTGCACAGACCCACCCAGCACCTCGTCTTCAAAGAGCTTCCCAGCGGGCAGGAAATGCCCCTCCGGGCCCCCCACAACCTCCCTCTCCCAAGCCTGGCTCTGCCTGCCCCTGCAGGGGCAGCAGAGAGGGGAAGGCGGGCCAGCGTCTGGTAGCCCGAGACCGTGGCCACGCAGGGCATACCTTCCGCCAGTCACTGAAGAAGTTGTTTTGGAAGACTTCTTTTGTATACTCACGATCCAACTTTTTCCCATAAAACGTAGCAACCTCCTCTGCTGCTAAGCTCACATTAAGGGCTTCCCTGCAGACGTGGGAAGATCCGCGGATGCAGGGGGC
Organism: Bison bison bison; assembly: GCF_000754665.1. Lineage (NCBI taxonomy): Eukaryota > Metazoa > Chordata > Mammalia > Artiodactyla > Bovidae > Bison > Bison bison. The sequence goes on along the minus strand of NW_011476275.1, from coordinate 18,059 downwards.
TGGCCCTCACCCTGCTGCGCACAGCGTCCTGCCCTTTAAAGCGCTCTTTGTTACACACATTGTGCTGTATCAGGTTATACACTCGCCAAGACCACGGAGCTCTGATTTTTTAAATTCCGAAGCACACGCTCAATTTAAGAGGACGATCACACCTGAGCATCCTGGAGCACGTGCCAGGCCCCTGCAGAAGGCAGCCACAGGTGCTACATTTGTCCTACTTTAATGATTTACTGAGAAGCGAAAAGCAGAGGAGAAAAGGAAAGATATAAGCATCTGAATGCAGAGTTCCAAAGAATAGCAAGGAGAGAAAAGAAAGCCTTCCTCAGTGATCAATGCAAAGAAATAGAGG
>NW_011476275.1:9481-16469 GCF_000754665.1 Bison bison bison | reverse complement strand
TCATCTATGGACTGTGAAGAAAGCTGAGCGCCAAAGAATTGATGCTTTTGAACTGTGGTGTTGGAGAAGACTCTTGAGAGTCCCTTGGACTGCAAGGAGGTCCAACCAGTCCATCCTAAAGGAGATCAGTCCTGGGTGTTCATTGGAAGGACTGATGCTAAAGCTGAAACTCCAGTACTTTGGCCACCTCATGCAAAGAATTGACTCATTGGGAAAGACCCTGATGCTGGGAGGGATTGGGGGCAGGAGGAGAAGGGGACGACAGAGGATGAGATGGCTGGATGGCATCACCGACTCAATGGATGTGAGTCTGAGTGAACTCTGGCAGTTGGTGATGGACAGGGAGGCCTGGTGTGCTGTGATTCATGGGGTCGCAAAGAGTCAGACACGACTGAGCGACCGAATTGAATTGAATGATTTACTTTGCTGCTACGCTCACATCGAAGTTTCCAGATCAACAACACCTGCAGTGTGAGGATGCACATCACCACTTAACAGAAGCAAAACTAAAGGCTCCAGAGCAGACGTGTGATTAACTGTAGCAGCTGCAGCCTTTAAACACCTTCCCGTTTGCCCAGTGACTTCCAACATTTTACTCGGAGCGCCGGCACTAGGGACAGCTCAGGGGAGAAGCGGGTCCAGCTCAGGAGCATGACGGCCGGTGCGGGAGGGCCTTCACCACGGAGTTCTCTCCGCCGTTGTGCGTTTGAGAACTTTTATCACAGAACGTTGGAAAAATAAATACAAATACACTTTAGTTTGATGGTAAGAAGAAGGCGGTCATGATAAAAGAACACAGTTCTTCCCCAAACTAGCTTCTGAAGAAAAGGTGAAGAAGACAGAACCAGGCCCAAGGGGCTCAGTTACTGCCCTGCTAGCATCCCCCTCCCCACAGCTGGGCCGCCCAGGTGCCCTTAAGGGGCAGAGCTGGTTCTGACAGCCATGGAACCTAGTCTAGCTCTGGAAAACAGATTCTAAACCGAAACCTACATCAACGGCGTTGCAGGGGTCAAGGAAAAGACGTGGCTGCGTGTGTGTGCTGGCTGAGCGCCCCCCAGAGACAGGTTCCTGCAACCCAGCAGGAACCCGGGGGTCACCACGGGGTCACCAGGCCCCCAAGCAGGCAAGTGATGCAAAAGCCCCAGCGAAAGAGCAGAGGGCACCAGAGGCCTCCCTAGGGCGGCGCCTTGCAGGAGCCGGGAAAGCCTGCCAGCGACCAGGTGTGAACCACAGACTTGGAAGTCGCCTAGCCTGGCTCCAGGTACACGGGTCAGCCTGGACCCAGGTGGGAGAGCCACCGACAGAGCAGGCCTAGGTGGCCAGTTACCGGATGCTGAAGGCGGCCCTACCCACGACCACTTGAGCCGCCGGGGCGGTCCTCACCGAACTCCCTCAGGAAGGGGCTCTTAGGGGGCCGCGAACCACGGCCCTCTGTGCTCCAGCTGCGTCCACTTCACGCCGCCCGGGCTCTTCTCCTCTTCCCTCCTGGAGGACACGCTAGAACATTCCCACACTCACACTGCGCACAGGCCCTCCTCGCAGCCCCGTAGACTCCACCCCCGGCTGAATCAGGCCAGGGGCCAGGTCTCCCTGCTGGGGGCGGGGCGCCGGGATGGACCCTGCCCGGCCTCAGGCCACGCCCCTCTTTAAACATCCCACAGCGTCTCCCAGGCCCAAAGGGAGGAGTCCCAGGGGACTCCTCCTACTTGCGCAACTACTTGTCCAACCTACTTGTCCAACCTGCTTGCGCAAAGTTGACAACCGCAACTCGAAGCTTTGTCTTGGAATGCATCTACTGAGGGTGCTCCAGCGAAAGGACCACTACAACCCTGCCAGGCTTCACACTCGGGCCTCATCCCTCTGTTCCCCGGACGCTCCCTCCCCGCCCCCAGCAGGGCCCGAGCCCCCAGAGGCAGACTCTTTACTGGCTGCGGTGGGAATGTGCTGACAGCACTTGAGTCACAGCAGGGGCCACGTGGATTACACTCAGTGAGACTACCCTGGAAGCACTAGGTTAACAGAGCTCCAATAGGAGCTCCTGAGCGCAGCGCCATGCAGGCGTGAACCCACCCTGCTCTCTGGAAAGGTGGCATTTCATGCAGAGGAGAAGCCCACCGCCCTCGCTGTACTCCACACCCCCTCACAACTCAGCCCCCGTGTGTCCACAGGGCCTCTGCCCACATCCCCCAGGAAAGAGCCCGGGAGCACCGCGGGCAGAAGGAAGCCTCAGCTCGGAGCACAACGGCCACTAGGGGGACTGATCGCACGTTCTGTGCCCACGATCAGAATGAATGGACTGAAGCTCCTGGAAACCAAGAAACTGGGAGTCCAGTGCGACGAGAGGCCCGTGTCAGAGCACACCCATCAGGTTCAAAACCACACTACGGTGCTGAGGCCACGCACAGCTACATGAGCAACAGATCTTACCAAAGCTGAACGGAGGAAGAAACCGCCAAATGGGGGCCCCCCGGGGAGCAGGGGTGAGAAGGGGGGGCTGCACCCCCCAGGCACGTCCGGAAACATCACGCGCTGCACCTGAGGCCTAAGGTCACCTTCGGGGGAACCCAGGACCACGCGCGCCCTCCGCTGCGCTCCCGCCCCGCCCAGCAGCAGAGGTCAGGGGTCTGGGAGGAGCCGGGACGCGCCCTCCCTGCGCCTTCGCCCGTGGTCTTCGCTCACCTCACCGGCTCGGCGGCCGACCCTCTCTGCCAGGGCTGAAGGCCTTGGGGGACGTCGGGACGCACCCTGCTCTTCAGGGGCCGTGTGCAAAAGCCCCGGCCCGCCCCCGCGGGGGAGCCGCGCCTGCCGAGCACAGGGCAGCCTGGCCCTGGGAGGTGTTCTTCCTCCGCAGGGCGTCTTCCCGGCCCCACGGCGGGCCCAGACAGGGAAATGCGGCCCCCACGCGGTCCCTTGTCCCCGCCTTGCTCCTCCGCCCTGAGCTCTCGGGACAGCCTCCCGACGCCGCGGACAGGCCCCGGATTCAAGTCGTCCCGCCGACCCCTCCGTCCCCAGACCGTGGCCGACAGCCGCAGGATGCGCACGCGGCCCCGCGACCCGCGCGCAGTTCCTCCCCACAGTGGCCTGGGAACAGCAAGGGGCCGCACTCATTAGGGGCTGCAGGAACACCCAGGGGCAGGGCTTCAGCGCGTGCCCAGCAGCTCCCGAGGGCTCCTGGTAGGTCCTCCGTAATCACACTCTCGCCTGCACACCGGGCCAGACATGGAGGAGGGGCACCTCCATGCTGTCGGAGGGCCCTACAGGTGAAGCTGGGTCAGGGCACCGTGCAAACACCAGCGCCACCTCCCAGGCGTTCCCACGCGGCCCCACACTGCGGACCAGCCCCTCGCTGTCACCCCGTGCTCCTGAGCCCGCCCTCCTGTACCACTGTCCCTGGATTTGACACCGGCTCCCGCCCTGGGCAGGACGGTCCAGCGACAAGCCCTCTGGGGCCGCCCGGTCCAGAGAGCTGCCAGCACAGGGCAGAGGTCCACCACTTGTCAACCGCGTCAACCGCCTGCATCTGTGAGATGGGGCTTAGGGACTGCGGGAGGTGGACACGCGCAGTTGTCAGCGTGCACCCAGAACACACGCAGCAGGCCCAGGCACGCCTGCCAGTGCCCCCGCCCAAGGGGCAGCCGGGCTTCCACAGACACAGCCTACCCCCACATCCCTAGTAACCCCACCCCTGCCACCAGCCCCTCAGTCCCCACGGACATCCAGTGGCTGAAGCACTGGTGCAGAGCTGCACAGCTGCAAGGGCTGGTTCTCAGCACCCAGGCGGCCATGGTGGGGGTCACCCCAGTTTTGGAATGAGCCACGCACCGCTGACTGAACACGCACTAGGACAGCAGCAGCTGGTGCTCCTTAAGGCCACCTTCTGCCAGGTGTGCTTAGAGGCCTTGCATATTTCTCTTACAATCTTTCTAAAATCAAGTACATGTTGCACCTTCAGAATCCTGAAGCCACTGTGTTTTCAAATCCAGACTGCAATTCTGTAAATGGAAATGTGGCAAGACAAGAATTGTAAGAAATCTAAAAGGAAGCAGAAAAAACACCTGACAAAAAGTCCAACACCTTTTCATGATAAAAGTAAAAAAAAAAATTTCAAGAAACTAGGTTGGAGGGAATCTCCACCTGAGAGCAGCCAGACACCCCACGGCTATGTGACACTCCAAGGTGCCTCGGCCCCAAGATCAGAACCAGACCTGCTATTCAACACAGTCCTGGAGGCTCTAGCCAGAGCACACACGCAGGAAAGTGACTAAAATATATCAAAGTTTGAGAGGAAGAAGTAAACTGTCTTTATTTGCAAGTGGCAGGATCTTGTGTATAGAAAACCAATAAGATTCTACAAAAAAAAAAGTTATTAGAGCTAGTAAGTTAATTCAACAAAGTTATGAGGTACAAGATCAATACACGAAAATCAATTTTCTTTCTTTATACCTGTAGTGAATAACTTAAGAAGAAAAGTACAAAACAACTCTATTTACAGTAGCACAAAAAAAGGAAAATGCCCAGAAGTAAATTTAACCAAATATGTAAACGATTTGTACATTTTAAACTATAAAACATACTGAAAGAAATTAAAGAAGATGTAAGTAAACCAAAAGTCATCATATTTGTGGACCGGAAGATTTCATTTTGCTAAGATGTTAATATTCCCCAAAATGATCCACAGATAAAACCTAATCCCCCATCAAAAGATTGGCTTCTTTGCAGAAATTGGCAACCAATCGTGCAATTCATGTAGAAATACAAGCTAACCAGAATAGCCAAAACAATCTCGAAAGAGAAGAACAAAGTTAGAGGACTTACATTCCAACTTAAAAACTTACAATAAAGCATCAGTAATTAAGGCAGCATGGTGTTGGCATAAAAATAAACATACAGATCAATGCAGTAGAACTGAGAATCAAAAATAAACCCATACACCTGTGGCCAGTTGATCTTCCACAGAGTGCCAAGACCGTCCAGTAGGAGAAGAACAGTCTTTTCAACAAGTGCTACTGAGCATGCAAAAAACAAAGGGAGACACAATCCTTGCAAGTTAAAATGGATTAAAGACCTAGAGCTAGAACGATAAAACCCTAAGGGGGGAAAAAACAACAGGTTGTGAACCTTCATAACCCTGGATTAGTTACTGGTTTTTAAATGTATCAAAAGTACAAACAAACAAAGATAAGACAGCTAAAGTGAACTCAAAATTTAAAAACTTCTGTGCCTCAAAGGACACCATCAATAATATAAGAAGAGAATCCACAGAAAGGGAGAAAAAGTTTGCAAATCATGTCACTGATGAGTCTAGTGTTCGGAATATGTAAAAAACTCTTACATCTAAACCGGAAAAAGATAAACAGCCCAGCTAAAATCAGAGGCAGAAACAACCAGATACTTCTCCAAAGAGACACCAATGGTCAGTAAGCATGAAGATGCTCAACATCCTTACCCAGCAGGGAAATGCAAAGCAAACACCCACCCACGTCATAAGCCTTCACCTGTCCCTTCACAGTAGCAATTCCACAAACAGTAACCCTGTTTCCAATACAAGGGAAACAAGACTCAGAGAATCTTAACTTTCCCAGAATCACTCCTTTGGATGCAGCAGATACTCACCCCAAGACCAGCAGCCCCACTTCACAAGGCATGAAACTGCCCAGCAAAAATGTGACACAAGCCACACATGGATTTTAAATCGTTTAAAACTGATTTGATTTTTTGTAATATAGTTAATTTCAACCAAAATATCTTAAATATTGTCATTATAACATACAATGACTTCCCTGGTGGCTCAGACGGTAAAACATCTGCCTACAATGCGGGAGACCTGGGTTCGATCCCTGGGTGGGGAAGATCCTCTGGAGAAGGAAATGGCAACCCACTTCAGTACTCTTGCCTGGAAAATCCCATGGACGGAGGAGCCTGGTAGGCTACAGCCCATGGGGTCGCAAAGAGTCGGACACGACTGAACGACTTCACACACACATAACATATAATAAACATAAAAAAATAGTGAGTTCACATTCTTTTTCCTACTATTGAAATCACCACGTCTCCACTGGGGCCAGCTACATCCCGGATGCTCACAGCCATGTGCGGCGAGCGGCCACGGGTGGGACAGCTCAGGTAATGGCTGACAGTCCCACGTCTGCTCCTCTGCTCCGTGGCTGCGCGACCATGAGCAAGTTACTCTACCTCTCTGTACCTTGGGGTCCTCATCTGAAAAGTGGAAATAGTACCTACCTCATCAGGACTGGATAAAAGCAATGCAGACCCAGAACAAGCGCTTCATGGGGGCCGGTTCTCACCAGCATCACGTGAGACCTGCACATCAAAGCTCTGCGGTCCCCACTGCAGCATTCTGGGGTACCCACCACAGGCGCACAGCTGGCAGAAAAGGCGAGCACTGACAGCGTGACCTCTTCCTCCCGCTCCCAAGAGCCTGAAAGAGGTCTGGAGGCGCTGGGGGAACTGGGGCTCCTGGGTCGTGACAGGTTGGGGGCGGTGACCGACGGCGGGGCGTGGCGAGCGGCGGGGCGCGGGGCGGGGGTACCAGTCTCCACCTGCCTGCTCCTCCTGCCCCCGCCCTGCGGTGGCTTCCCCGGGCCTGTTCTTGCTGCTGCCTCCGCACGTCGCCAGGACTGGCGGCCTCTGCGCTGCTCCAGACCGCGCCGACCTTCTGTCGCTTCTGCTGCTGCACTTCCTCCCCCGGGGGGCGGTGTCCGCGCTCAGAGGCCCCCCCAGCTCTGCACTCCCGCGTCTCCCTTCCTCTCCTTCCGTGGCCCCTGCCCCACCTGTGTTCTCTTTCCTTCTTCTGTCTTTTCTGGAAACTACACTCTCTGATGCAGCCTCGCTGCCAGCACCCCATCGTTTCATCCTCTTCTTTAACCTCTTCAGCCCCTATCTTTCCCCCGCTTGATCTCACCTGGCAGCCCCTTGCTCCCCACCAACTCTACCCCACTGTCGGTATCGGCCAGTGTCCCCGCAGGGG
>NW_011476275.1:4255-8348 GCF_000754665.1 Bison bison bison | reverse complement strand
CGCGTGAAGCCGTGACCGCCCCTGGCACACCTCTGGCCAACAGGAGACCTGCTGGAGCTGCAGAGGGAGCAGCTGGCGGGCCGCCTTGCCCCTCACCGGGCCCACCTCTGCCCTGGTCAATACTGACTGCCAGGGAACCATCAGCTTAGAAGAGCGATCCTTCAAGAGTAACCTTTAGGCAGCACCTTCAGGAACAAAACCCAAACTAAACGGAGCGACTAGATATAATGGGCAGAGGCAGGGCGCCCCCTCGGCTGCCATGCAAACACCCCCACAGAGCATGCCCTGTGGGGAACAGGGACAAGGCTGGGAGGTACGGCCGTCCCACTACCAGCTGACCGACCACCCAACTCAGCCCACACCCACAAGGATGGCTACTCCAGGAGACGGTGAAGGACAGGGGAGCCTGGCTTGTGGCAGTCCATGGGGCTGCACAGAGTCGGACACGATTTAGTGACTGAAGAACAACAAAAAGAATGGCTACTACAAAAAAGATAGAAAATGACGATCACTGGCAGGGACGCGGAGAGCTCAAGCTCCTCGTATGTTGCTGGTGGGACGTTAAACTGTGCGGTCACCTGGGAAACAGCGTGGCAGCTCCTGAGCCAGGCAAGCAACTCCCACGAGACCAGCAACTGTCCTCGAGGTGTTCAAAGCACTGCGTGTGAGGTCGCAGCAGCAGTATTCACAACAGCTCAGAGGTGGAAACAACCCGAAACACCCACCAGCAGATGACTGGATACTCAAGAGGCAGTATGTTCAAACGGAAAAATATTTTCAGCCATAAGAATGGAGTACTGATACACAGGCTACACTGTGGATGAATCTCGAAAATACATTAAATGAAAAAAGCCAGACACAAAAGGACCACTACAGTACGGCCCACTTGTACAAAATACTCGGAACAAGGAAGTCCGTAGAAACAAAAGGCCGATTAGACGTGGTCCGGGGCTGGGCGAAGAGGGCAAAGAGTGGTGTGGGGTTTCCCTTGGAAGTGATGCAGAAATTCTGGAGTTAGTGCTGATGGTTGCCCAAGACTGTGAGTGTGCCAAGTGCCGCTGGGTTGTACACTCTGAAATGGTTAAAATGAATTCTACCTTAAATGAGTGTTATCACGATAAAAACAAACACAATAGGGAAGTTTCTGAAATTTTCTGACGTTTTCCAGGAGAGAAAAAGGAAAGCTGGAAGAGAACACCAGGCACAGAAGAAGCCCTGCCTCTGCCCACAGCACGGGGCTGCGCCTTTATGTCTGCCCAGACAAGCAGGTCCCTAAAACTTCAGCAGCAGGTGGCCACTGGTAATGCCATAGCGCAACGTGGACGTGCGTGGGCTGCAGAGCCTGCTCAGAGTGCGCCCAGGGCTCCCAGTGAGCCGGAGAGCCAGGGACACAGGCAGGGCAAGAGGGCAGGGGGCGCGAGGCAGCAACAGCAGCCAGAGAGGGAGCGGCCCACCGCCACCCCAGCCCAGCACACCTGACAGGACCCAAGCCAGCTACTTCTGTACTTGGAGGCCAGGCGCTTCATTCCAAACTGGAAATACTATTAGAACAACAGAGCTCGAAATGCCTGATTTCAAAGCTTAGACTCCTTTCACCACGAACTGAAACGCAAATCCTGTCATCAGGCCACGCAGTTGTTCCCAGCACCAAAGTTTCCAAAAGCAAACCTACCCTGGTTTTTTCCATCAGGTTTTTTTTCTTGGTTTTACTGGACAAAGGGAGCTATTTACACTGGCCTCTGAGACAAGAAAGCGGCAGAAAATAGGATGTAAAGAAAGGTCAGTGACAACTGTATGCCTCATGCCTTTTAAACTGTTTTTGGTTCTATTGTTTGAAACACAATTTGGTTACATTGATTGTTAGCTTGTTTACAATTATTTCTGATGAGATTCCTTATTTAAAAGGAAAACCATGAAAAGGAGGACCAAGGGCGACTGAGAGGGCCAGTCTTCAGGTCTGTGGCCTGACGTGTGGGCTCTCACAGAACAAGCAGGAGACTGCTTCCCTGCGGCAGCTCGTTACCAGTCACTCTGTGGTTCTACTGCATTCTCAACTTCTGCCCACGTGAAAGCGAAGACTGGATTAAAACCAGGGAGGGCAGGTCCCAAGCCCACTGCTAAGGCCAGACTCAGGACAGAGGTGACGTCACTGCCCCTCCCACCATATGCTCACCTGCACAGAGGAAAGGGACACAGAACAAAGCTTACCCAGTATCTTTGGAAACGGAGAAGGTATTTTCTTCTTTCAGGTACTGCTGTGAGTCATAAAAGACAGAGCTTTCCTGAGAACAATTTCATGTTGCAGTAAATGGTTAGAACTGTTAAAACATAAAAGCGACCACCACCAGCGTGTCCTACAGGTGGCCCCTGGAAAGACCAGACATGATCCTCAGGAAGTGAGCAAGTCAGATCCAGGCCTTTGAGACACCCCTGGCCAGCGACTTCCTCAGAACTCAGTAAGCAGGTGGCAGCCACGCCAAAGGGTTCTCAGGAGGAATAACCGACAACCCCCCACCAGGCCCGATCCCAAGGACCAGGCACAACGCAGAAGGCAGCCTTCTGAAATTAGAAGTCAAGGTATTTCACAAGAACACGAAGTGCATATTTTAAAAACTATCAAGATGACATGGAAATGAAGAAAGGCTTGTGGGTTAAAAAAAAAAAAAAGAATATAACTTACTGAAGACTGTAAGTTTAAAAATGGAACATTTAACAGCAAATGAACGATTCAAAACTGGTCTTTCCCACATCTCCTGATTTTTTGACTTGGCTCCTTCACTTTCTGTTTCTTTGGGTTTTCTAGGTTCATCTGGTCAGTATTCTCCCTATTCTTTTAATGAAAAAAAAAAATGTAATGTGAATCCCAAGGGAGGGAATGCAAAGCCAACACTGAAATGATGACTCCGGCTGGAAGAAACACAGACTTCACAGGAGAGTGACAGGCTTGCCCTTCTGTCTCCCTCCCCAGCCCGACAGTCTCCTTGCTTGGTACCACCTGGGCCTCGTGTGTGTGCACAGGCTGCTCCCATCCTATTTTCCGTTAGTCCAGGGATCGGGTCAGTTAGACTAGGCTGTTTCAAGAGCTGAGCCAGCTCATTAACAAAAATCACAATTCACTGAGCAAAGGCCACGTCTGCCCAGAAGCATTCAGTTACCTCCTGCTGCTGCTAAGTCGCTTCAGTCGTGTCCGACTCTGTGCGACCCCATAGATGGCAGCCCACCAGGCTCCCCCGTCCCTGGGATTCTCCAGGCAAGAACACTGGAGTGGGGTGCCATTTCCTTCTCCAGTGCATGAAAGTGAAAATTGAAAGTGAAGTCGCTCAGTCGTGTCTGACTCTTAGCGACCTCCTGAGGGCAACCTTATCCTTCACCAAGAAAGGCTTCAAACCGGATACTGGACCGTCTCCCATCATGGCTTCTTTATCTGTAATTGTCTGTCTGCAACTGTAAGAAAACACAGTGGAGATGCCTCACAGAGGAGCCCAGGTGGGCAGCAGGTCAGTCGGTGAGGGGGTGAGCCTGGGCCCACGTGCAGGGGCAGCCTGTTGTCCGTCATACCTGTGGCCGGCGGTCCCACTGGCCGCGTCTACCTCTAAAACACAGCAAGAGCTAAATCACGTCCACCCACAGCCAAGAGAAGAGCCAGGCCCTCTGCTCAGGACGCCTCTCTGAATCTCCCCCGGGACCGACAGGCACACCAGCAGGTGCTCGGTGTCCTGACGCCATTACCAGGGAAACGGTCTCTAGGCAGAGTTTCAGTTAACAAGTCCTGAGCATTTCCCTGCGTTTTACGTGTCATTATCTTTATATTTTTAAACCTCACAATTGACCATCTTGAAGGCAAGCATAACTCCACTGGAAACAGCCCGTTTGCCAATTCTGCGTGAGTACTTACGGCCTTAGAGGCACCAGCCAAAAGGAAGAGGAAAAAAATGCTGTTAACTCGGGGTGTTTGTTACAAGATGAATGCCAGTAGGCAACAAAGAGAAAGAAGGCAGCTAAGAACTCAGGAATGCGGCGGGTGGCTCCACGACCTGGACGACCCGGGGCGAAGGCGGAGACTCGGGTCCAGGGCGCCCCCCTGCCCCAGAGG
>NW_011476275.1:0-4109 GCF_000754665.1 Bison bison bison | reverse complement strand
GCCCCAGAGGATGTGCCCCGAGCAGCAGCCCGGGCCTATTCCCAGCGCGGCCGCTCAGGCTCAGGGCCCTGCAGGCTCGTGCACAGAAGGGGGACCAGAAGGAAGGTCCCCCTCCAGGCCCCACTCGCCACGCGCTCACTGAGCCAGGACAGTGGGGGCAACAAGGAGCAGCCCAGGGCCAAGGCCTCATAGGAGGTCTTTGCCCAAGTGTGTGTGAGTGTGAACACGTGTGTGTGAACGTGCGTGTGCACCTGCAGGCTGGGTTTGGGGAAGGGCTGGTGGGCGTGGATGTGATGGTGCAGACACCGGGTTGGCGAGGTGCTGTCAGGTTAGGGAAGATAACCACCCCCTCCCACTGCACTTAGAGCGTTGAATGGACCTCAGTGGGCAAGACAGCTTGTGGGGCAGGGAATCCTGCGGGCAACACTGTGCCTGGTCCCTTGGGAGACAGCGGTGAGGTCAGCCAGCTCAGGGTGATGAAGCTGGGGATGAGAGGAGTTGAGGATGGCACTCAGGGCTCCAGGTTTCATGTCTGCATGGGTGGGGTGTCCTGTGACCCTAAAACCCCATCACAGGTAAACCACCTAAAAATATACCTTAGGTGAAAACAGAGGAGGCCATTACAAACATGCTCCTTATTTTACAATTTGGTTGTTGTTTTATAACTCCTGGTGCCTTTGTTTGACGTTATTAAAGATTCCATTTTCCTACTCTCTTAACAAATGGGCGTTAGGTAAATAGCTGTTTTCCTGCTTTGGTGAATAATGGCCAGACGGAAGTCTTCCGTCGTCTCTACTACCTCTCGCTGCCAGCCAAGTGTGTGCAGGGCAAGTTTTGCATAAAGATGGCATCTAATCTACAATTGCGCCTGGATTTGCTAGAGCCTCACGGAGGCTGAACTCATTTTATTCTGAACGCCACAGGAGCGATAACCAAAAAAGGATACCATGAAGGCGACATCTATCATATGCTTCTTAAAAAACCCCATTGTCAGCATCAGTGACAATGGCATTACCGCTCAGTCACTGAGATTAAAAATTAGTCATACGTGGAAAATAGAAACAGGTTTTCAGGGAGAAGGAAGCTTTGGTTCCACTGAATTATGCCCCTTTTTTGCTTGGTAAATAAATGATGCATATTTTCTGATGATATATATTTTCGAGGGAACCTACGTCTAGGTGGTCCAGGATTTGGCATAAGAGCCTTGTTGTCAGTTGACTGAGCGGGAGGCGGCAAACACGTTTCATAAATTGTATCCCAGACAGCCTGACAACAGGGTGTTCAGTTGTGACGTCAGAGTTACCTCCACCCAGAAACTGAGTCTTTCTGGATCAGGTCGCAAAGGAATGAGTCTTTGGGATGAAGGGTGTTTTCCTTCTCCTAGGTGCCACAGTCTATCAGAGGCACAGTCCATCTGCAAAGCACACTCGGCTGCCCCCTCACCCATTTAAACCCTGGCTAAACCCAGGCGTCCGGGCAGCCACACGCCAGCAGGGGCCCCCCTGCCAGGAATCCCCACTCCCTGTCCTTAGCTGTCCCCCTCCTCCCCTGCTGTGACCTCCAGCACCCCTCCCCGGCCCACTCTCAGCGAGGACCTTGCTTCCTATGTCACCAACACGCAGCAGCAGCCGGCAGGGAGCGTCTGCATCCCCCACCCACGTGCGCCCTGCCTGGGACCCGGGCTCTGCCTCCTCCTGTACCTGCGGCTGTACCTCCTGTACTTCCTCCTATGCCTGCAGCTCCCTCCGTTAAAGGCCAGCCAGCCCCTCAGCTCTCCCCGGACCCCAGAGCCACGTGTCCCACCAGTTCTCTGCGCCCCCAGAGCAGAACTCGCCACATGTGCTCACTTCCTGTCCTCTGGCTCACTTTTGATTCTCTCAAAGAATCACACACACCCCCACACCCTGCTGACAGGCCCTGGCAAGGTCTCCAACGCCCTCCACCACCTTTCCTGGCCGTGTCCCGTGGGCTGTCGGTGGCGTGGCACAAGGCCAAACTCATGGGCGCTCCTTGGAGCCCGCCCCTCCCGCCCCATCCCTCTGGGTGGCTTGTGGCCCAGCCCTGCTGCCCCAGCCGCTCCTCCTCTCCCTGGCGCTGCCATGAATGGCCGTGCCACCTGTCCATAACTGTCCCAGCACAGGCAGCCCTGCCTGCAGCCTGCCCCAACCTGGCCTCCACTCCTCCAGAGCACAAGGTGGTCCTTCGGCCACAGGATCCACCAAGAGGACTGTGGGGAGGCCTCAGTGGGGAAAGACCTGCAGGCACCTCCAGCCATCTGCCCGGGATCAGACCAGTAACCGCCGTGCTCTGGGAGTCCTCACCTTGCAGTGTTGTAAGGATGAAACCAGTTCCCCAGAGGGGCCAGAAAAATGTCTGTGGAGCCAGGCCACAATTCCAGACTACAAGGACCTTCCTTAGACCTCATCCTCCTAAAGAACCATTTCCCCAGAAGCACCTTCCTTGCTCAAAGAGACCTCTCCTTCCCACCCCACATGCACCACGTGTCCTGGAGGGAGAGAGCGCAGACGTGGCCAAGGACAGTGTGCTGGGCACTCGGGGGCCCGGGCCAGGTGCCCCAAAGAAGAAGACTTTTCAGGAGCTCTCTCTGCTCCCAAGAGACTTTTATAGGTGCCCTCTGCTCACTTTCCCCCCCAAAAAATGACTCTCAATTTGCCTTCAAATAAGAATAAATACGTGTGTCTGTTCCCTGAGCCTTTGACAGCCCTGAGCTGGCCCCGGGACTTGGGAAGGATTGATGGCCCCGCCTCACTGGGAAGCCGGGTGCATCTTTTACTAAAGGTGGTTTCCCAATGATGAATGGCTTTCTCAGGAACACAAAATTGTTGATTGTATTTACAAACAATTCCTTTTTCACATCCCGTTGATTCTTCTCCAGCGTCAGTCCCTCGGTGACGCCCTCACAGTGATGCATCGGTGGCTATTACCACCATTGATTAAGGCTTCCTGTGGTCCTGCGGTGCCAGGTATGCCATTTGTCACAGACAAGTGGCTCGCACACAGCAGTATATCATGCTCCCTTCGGGCTTTACGGTTATTTATTCTTCAATTTATGTTGCGTACCCTCTAAGTAGAGGCATACACCAAAACTCCAAAATCTTAGCATGCCACAACAGTGAGCAAGTATGTGAGTAATGGAATTCTTTGCCAATCCTGGGCCTCCGGAGCCTGACTCCTCTGCCCCTCATTCTGAAAAAAATGCAAATGTAAATAAACAGTGTCAGCACCGTCCTAATTGAGACTTGGGACCAGAGAGAAAGTCAATGAAAGTGCCACAACTTTTCACCAAGTCACCTGACATTTAGCAACAAACTGAAAGCTCCCAGACCCAAATCCTGCAGTGCCTCATCAATCAAAGTAACCCGATCCAGACCAGATGGGAATTTTCTAGAATCAGCTGCTCTCTCTGGGTTTCTCTGTCCCACCTCCTCCTCCTAGTACATTTTTGGCTCCCTTGGGCATTCCCCATGGAGCAGGATGTGTGTGGAGAAGGTGCTGGATGCCGTGAGGGTCCTGGCTCCTCCAGCGGCGTGGCCGCTGGGTCTTGGGCCAGCCGGTGACTCTCCAGATGGGCTCTCAGAACAGAGCCCAGCTTTCTTCCAATTCAAAGATGGTTCACATTGAAAGCCCATCTGGTTTGCATGTGCAAAGTACCGATCCGTGTAAAATTGTGAGCCAGAGCCCATCAGGACTTGTACTGCCATGGAGAAAAATTAATTTTCTCACAGTTCTGGAGGCAAAGTCCAAGATCGAGGAGCCAGCCAATTCAGCTCCTGTGAAGACTGACTCTCTTCCTGGTTTGCAGACGGCCACCTTCTCACTGTGTCCTCATGTGGCTGAGAAAGCAAACTCTGGTCTCTCTCTCTTGTTATTTTCTTTGGTCCCACCATACAGCTTGTGGAATCTTAGTTCCCCAACCAGGGACCAAACCTGGGCCCTTGGCAGTGAAAAGTGGAGAGTCCTAACTATGGGCCCGCCAGGGAACCCCCTGGTATCGCTCTTTTTATAAACACACTAATCGCATTGTGGGGTCCACACCCTCAGGTCAGTTCAGTTCAGTTGCTCAGTCACATCCGACTCTGCAACCCCAT
>NW_011476274.1:10234-13442 GCF_000754665.1 Bison bison bison | reverse complement strand
CAGGAAGTGAAACTACAGAAACCAGCGGGCTCTAGAGCCTGGGCTGCAAGACAAGAGAAGCCACCACAATGAGAAGTGTGTGCACTGTACCAGAGAGTGGCCACCACTCGCCAGAACTAGGGAAAAGACACTGAAGAAATAAAGATACAGTATGCTGCTGCTGCTAAGTCGCTTCAGTCATGTCCAACTCTGTGTGACCCCATAGATGGCAGCCCACCAGGCTCCCCCGTCCCTGGGATTCTCTAGGCAAGAACACTGGAGTGGGTTGCCATTTCCGTCTCCAGTGCATGAAAGTGAATAGTGAAAGTGAAGTCGCTCAGTCATGTCTGACTCTTGCAACCCCATAGACAGCAGCCCACCAGGCTCCTCTGTCCATGCGATTTTCCAGGCAAGAGTACTGGAGTGGGGTGCCATTGCCTTCTCCGAAGATACAGTATAGGAAATAAATATATTTTAAAAATGATAATGTGATTTTTATCATTAATTTTAGGTATGTACTTATTAACAAAATCCAAAATTGATCATTTTATTTCATTAGGAAAATACTGAATCAAGATTAGAAAAGTTGGACAATTCCCTCATGGTCCAGTGGTTAAGATCCCTCACTTCCACTGCAGGGTTTCAGGTTCGATCCCTACTCAGCAAACTAAGACCCTGGAGAATGCATCATGTGGTCAAAAGAGAAAGGAAAAAAACTTGGTAAGCCTGATTTCACAGTTTAAATTAGATGGTGTAATAAAACACTCCCTAGCCCTGACATCCCTTTCTGAACGTTCCATTCCATTCCCAAACACTTAAGTTTTCAAGGAGGTGCTCATTTAGTTTTAAATGTACTATAAAAAGTGAGAACTGATTTGCACTCATTGGCCTCTTTGGCAGATTTTACCGTGTACTGTATGTGTTAATACGTGAGGTCCACGTACAGCTTCTTTACCCTGGTTGACAGAGAGCAGACAGCGCATCCAGATGGGTCCTAAACAGTCCCTGCTGCCCAACAGCACCGAGACCTCATCTCCAACTCATGCGTGAGAAACCCTGCCCAGGATGGTGCTCAGGGGAGCCTCCTCACAAGCTCCGAGTCACCGGGTCAAGGGGAGACAGGATCTAAGAGGAGACGACAGGCCCTCAAGGAAGGCCCCGGGTGAGTGTGCGTGTACAGGAGTCAGACAGGACACTCAAGAGTCAGACACGATTAGCGATCCTGAGAAGGGCATTTCAGGAAGGCAGTGTGAGAATCCACTGAGAATATGACCCTACCTGAGAAAGAGCCATGCCTGACTCCTATTCTTTCTTCTTCTGGGCCTCTTCGTCCATGAGTCTCCACAGTTCTACCATGAAAGTTGAAAACATGCTGTTTAATGCTTAGAGTCAACACCTCCCCTTCCTGAGCCCCAACCACACACACAGGGAAGCCCTCACCCTGTGGAACAGACAGTCCTCTGTGGCCACTGTCTCAGGAGGGACTCAGGACAGTCAAGTGCCGCAGAGAGACCAACAGGGGCCTTTCCCACACTTTCCTTGGCCACACTCCCCTCCTGCGAGGCCTCATGCACACAGCAGCAGGGGGCACCTCTGCTGACCCCACGACGCCCTTCATGTCACACAGCAGGCCCTGGTCCAGCCCCACTCGCAGCAGGGCGCCCTCCCCTCCCCCAGGGCCTGATCTCAGTCTCAGAAGTGGAGGCTAAGAGCCCTGGTGCACAATGCAGGATCCAGATCAGAATCATCTGTGGCTCTGTGCACATTCCTGGGGCGAGGCCCCACACGAGATCCTCAGGAGCATGTCTGATGGGGGAGAACCGACTAACCAAAGGAGTATGTGTATACACACCAAACACCCTGTGAGCATGTGACACATGTGTACACTGTGAAACATTTTTCACAATCCATGAACCAACACATACATCACCTCCAAATTCCCATGTTCTGTGTGTGGTGACAACACTGACGAGGTACTCTCCTGACAAATTCCCAGCAGGCAGTAACAGAACAGATTAACTACGGTCAGCATGCTGTGCATACCTTCCCAGGACACACTCATTTCACAACTCAAAGTCTGTACCTTTTGTCCAACATCTCCCCATCTTCCCCACCTCCCAGCCCCAGATGACCACCATCCTACCCTCTGGTCCTAGTGAGTTTCATTTTTTTTTACATTCCATATAATGGAAGGACATATAATACCAGTCTTTCCCTGTCTGTCTTAATTCACTAACTATAATATTCTCTACATTTATCCAAGTTGTCCCAAGTGAGACAAATCTCCAGAACTGTTTACAAGAAAGTCACTATTGAATGAACAAATCTTTATCCCAAGCTACAAAAATAATTAAATGTAAAGAAAGCAGAAAGCCAGGAGTAAAACCATCACAAAGAACATGTTTGAAGTTCCTTGAAAGGGCATCATGTAGTAAGAGTCAGTCAGTTCTTTCCCCATTTCTTCTCTCACATAACCTCTACTCCTCACCAGGAATAGGGAAGGAGGTTACCCACACCTGAGAGAATCTGCTGCAGCCCACACCTCAACAGGCTCTACACATGTATGCTCTTTTAATACAAATAATTACAAAATACACATGCGTCACAGACAGAAATTTTGCAATTGTCATTCTTATCTATACAATTTAAAGAAGCAAGATTTGCATTAGATTTTAAAGCCAAAAATCAATGTATAATGACTTAATGATTTTTACCCAACTGATTCAGCACTCTTCTGGATCTAGCCCCCACCATCACCTGCACACTAGCTGTTTCCACTCCATTGGCTGATCTGTTTCCCTACTTCTTTCTATGTCTCCCTTTCTCTGCTCTCCTGCTGTGCCCGTCCTCCTCTCTACTTCTTCCCCGCCTCCCATTCCGCCTCTCTTTGCCAACTGTTTGCCTTTGAAAGGTTGTTGTTGAATCACGCGAATACACCAGGATTCTTGGCCCCCAGAGGAGAAGAATTCAATCCAGAGCCAGAGACGAGGCTTGATCACTCAGAGCTTTTGTGTAATAAAGTTTTATTAAAGTATAAAGGAGATAGAGAAAGCTTCTGACATAGGCATCAGAAGGGGGCAGAAAGAGTACCCCCCTGCTAGTCTTTAGCTGGATGTTATATAGTCACTAGCAGTCTGTTAATGAAAGAAAGGAATGTCTTAAAATTCAGAATGGCACCAGGCCCCTCACCCATAAGATGCATTTTGGGATAATCTTGGCACCAAATGGT
>NW_011476274.1:4460-9268 GCF_000754665.1 Bison bison bison | reverse complement strand
AGCATATTAGAAAGCAGAGACTTTATCAAAACAGGTCCATGTAGTGAAAGCTATGGTTTTTCCAGTAGTTATGTATGGATGTGAGAGTTGGACTATAAAGAAAGCTGAGTGCTGAAGAATTGATGCTTTTGAACTGTCATGTTGGACAAGACTCTTGAGAGTCCCTTGGGCTGCAAGGAGATCAAATTAGTCAATCCTAAAAGAAATCAGTCCTGAATATTCTTTGGAAGGACTGATGCTAAAGCTGAAACTCCAATACTTTGGCCACTTGATGTGAAGAACTAACTCATTGGAAAAGACCCTGATGCTGGGAAGGACTGAAGGCAGGAGGAGAAGGGGACGACAGAGGGTGTGATGGTTGGATCGCGTCACTGACACAATAGACATGAGTTTGAGTAAGCTCTGGGTGCTGGTGATGGACAGGGAGGCTTAGCGTCCTGCAGTCCTTGGGGTCACAAAGAGTCAGACACAACTGAGTGACTTAATGGAACTGAGAAATGGGAAGATGCAACAAGAAGGAATACTTTCCTGGACCATAACTAGAAGACAGGTCTGCAGAGATCTTTGACTATGGAAACCTAATCCACTAATAGCACACTGAGTGACCTGTCAGAAAAAGCCTTCTTCAGAACTGGGAACAAGCCTCTCAGCAACACGAGACAAAATGTTCATGAAATGCCCCCCAAAACATGATTGGATGTATGACCACAAGAGGGCCGTGTCAACTACAAATTGTCACTTATGAAGGGCACTGCCAACGAGCGAACGGCAAAGGCATTTACCCTCTGCCTCCGTGGAGATTGAACCCCATTCTGCTAAAGCTATGGACTTTCAACAAGACTGGAGGGACTTCAGAGTGGAGCGAGGCACTCTGCTCCAGGGACTCTGGTAGGACGGGTCTGTACAGAGTTGGATGTTTTTAGGAACAGACTTTATGATCTCAATCCTTGCATCTGCTCCTATCTAGAGAAGCACTAAATCCGTTCATGGTGACATCAGATCCTCATGACTAACAAAAAACCTTTTGTGAAATGAGTGCTTCATGGTATTGAACTTCCCCTTCACCAAAACCTTATATATTGAACTTCCCCCACTGCTGCTTTGGAGTGGTTTCTCAGACTGCTCAGACTATTCTACTGATATGACCATTTAGCAAATATGACCATACTTTGCAGGGCATTTCATGACCATATAGTCCCACGTTGCTGGGAAGGCTCATTCCCTGTTCTGAAGAAGGTTTTTGCTGATACGCCACTCAATGTGCTATTACTGGACTAGGTCTTAATAGTCAAAGATCTCTGGACACCTGTCAGAGCTATCTGAGATGCTGTCTTCCTGGCTGCTGTCCTCATTTTCCCCAAATAAAACTTAACTTGCAACTCTCAAGTTGTACATCTCTTTTAGTTGACACACCCTCTTCTGACAACAGGAGATGATGACTCTACACAAGGACATCACCATTTGGTTGATACCGAAATCAGATTGATTATGTTCTTTGCAGCTGAAGATGGGGAACCTCTATACAGTCAGGAAAAACAAGACTAGGAGCTGACTGTAGCTCAGATCATGAACTCCTTACTGCCAAATTCAGACTTAAATTGAAGAAAGTAGGGAAAACCACAAGACACCATTCAGGTATGACCTAAATAAAATCTCTTATGATTGCACAGTCAAAGTGACAAATAGATTCAAGGGAGTAGATATGATAGAATGTCTGAAGAACTATGGATGGAGGTTCATGACATTGAACAGGAGGCAGTGATCAACACCATCACAAGGAAAAAGAAATGCAAAAAGGCAAAATGCTTGTCTGAGGAAGCCTTACAAAGAGCTGAGAAAAGAAGAGAAGTGAAAGGCAAAAGAGAAAAGGAAAGATAAACCCATTTGAATGAAATGTTCCAAAGAATAGCCAGGAGAAATAAGAAAGCCTTCTTAAGTGGACAATGCAAAGAAATAGAGGAAAACAATAGAATGGGAAAGACTAGAGATCTCTTCAAGAAAATTAGAGATATCAAGGGAGCATTTCATGCAAAGATGGGCACAATAAAGGACAGAAATGGTATGGACCTAACAGAAGCAGAAGAGATTAAGAAAAGGTCGCAAGAATACACAGAAGGACTATACAAAAAGGATCTTAATGACCCAGGTAACCATGATGGTGTGATCATGCACCTAGAGCCAGACATCCTGGAATGTGAAGTCAAGTGGGCTTTAGGAAGCATAATTATGAACACAGCTAGTGGAGGTGATAGAATTCCAGCTGAGCTATTTCAAATCCTAAAAGATGATGCTGTAAAAGTGCTGCACTTAATATGCCAGCAAATCTGGAAAACTTAGCAGTGGCCACAAGACTGGAAAAGATGAGTTTTCATTCCAATCCCAAAGAAAGTCAATGCCAAAGAATGTTCAAACTACTGCACAATTGCGCTCATCTCACCCGCTAGCAAAGTTATGCTCAAACTTCTTGATTAGAAGTCAGCTTTCATCATCAGCTCCTCTTCCTCATCGGGTGGCGAAATTTTCTTGTCCTTACAGGGTCAAGCTTGGACTCGAACGGCTCAATGGAAATACACAAAAATTTGGTAAATCATCTCAGGTTTGAGCATAATGTCACATTTTCCTTATATTTTTGTTTTTAGTGCACACAAAGAAGCATGTCCTAGGGGGTCATTAACTTACTGAGCCCACCGGGTAGGATGTGGGGCTCATGCCAATGTTGTCTTATTCTTTGGGGGCAGGTCCTGTGCCTTTGCCACATGGTTTTGTGGCTGAGAAAACCTGCTTTCTTGACTGATCCTTTAACTTACAGAGTCTCCCATAGTTTTTTCTTTACTTACAATCCCCTAGTGGGATTAACTATTTAGTCACCTACTCTGTCCCTTTTCTCTATCCTTATCAACTTGATTTACTTTAGTCTGCTTGCCAGTCCTGGGCGACCCAGGTTCCTGTGTTAGGTTCCCATCTGGGGAGGTCTGACAGCAGTCTTTATTTTTAGCATGAATCATGCAAGTCTGAGGGGCTCGCTGGATGGTCTTCCGCAGGTTAGGCTCCATTATGAACTTGTGAATCTGCTATGGCATCTCTCCTGGTGTGGGTGCTGTTACAGTGTGCTGTGGCACGGTGTGCAAGAGGGCCTCAGGAGACAGGACAGTTCCACATGCACACATGTCCCCCAGGTATGGTGTGGTGTAGAGTGAATGCCCACTCCTTTTCTGGATACACCACCTGGTATTCTGACAAGTTGATCTGTAGTGAACCTCGCATGGCTTGAGAATCGCCTTGTCTCTCATGGACCTACAGTATGAAAGGTTTAAGTCTGCTAGTTCCAAAGCTGGAGCCGAGACTAACCTAGTTTTTCTCATTTCACAGGTTGTTTTGGTGCTCTTTTGTCAAAGTAAAGAGCTCAAGATATGTCCTTTTAAAGCCTGAGTTCGAGATCCTAATTCGACAGAATCCTGCCTTTCCCAGAAGCCCCTCAGCTCTGTGTGTCTTGGGTGTTCCCAAGCCGGCAGTTGCCTATTTTCTGTCAGGCAGAGGATGAAACCCAGGTACATGACTTGTTGCTTGTTGCCTTCTTCTGGGAGCCGTTCCATCCACAATCAGCGGAGTTCAGGGTTCCTATGGTATTTTGTAGACATTTCGCTTGTTGTGACCAAGTCATTGACAAACATTGGTGTAAGAACCCTAGCCAACATTTCCCCAAACAAGGTAGGGGAAATCTTCAGTCCTTGAGGCAACACTGTCCAGCAGTACGGTTGGACTCCCTGTGCTTCTGGGTCCTGCCGCCAGAAAGCAGACAGCTGCAGTGGTTCTTCTGCAGTAGGAATGCAGGGGAAAGTGTCCTTCAGCCCAGAACTGAGAACCCGCAGTATTGTCCCACAGTAGTTCTGAGCAGAACATATATGGATTACTGTTACAGGCTGCAAATCTTGGGCTGTCTCACTAGTGGCCCTCACGTCTTGGACAATGATTCCAAGCTGAACTCTACACTGTGGAGTTCAGCTCTTTGGGAGGATAGGGGTTTTATATAGGAATCTACAAGGTTTAATTCATCCCAGTTAAGCCAACTTTTCAAGAATTGTTTGAATGATCTTTGGGTCTCTTGCCTCAGAAGGTACTGTTTTAAATTAGGTGTCCCAGTGTCCTTTTTTTTTTTTTTCTAGCTGTCCTGCATAGTTTGCAGGATCCTAAGTTCCCTCACCAGGAATTGAACCCGGACTACTGCAGCAAAAGTGCTAGCTTGTAACCACTGAACCACCAGGGAATCCCTCCAGTGTCCCTAATAACAGGATTTGTATTGGCCACGTGTTTGTCGGCCTTCCCTGGAGTGCTGTCAGTGCACACTTCCTGCCTTACCTTTTTGTATACTTGGGGAGGGGGAATCAGTCTTCTTCTCCAGAGTGTCCACAAGTGTCATCTGCCTACTTACCGGGTGCTCTGACAGGATGCTGATGTCAAGCTTTTCTGGTGAAAAAATTATTTGCGCATTTAATTTACAAAAGAGGGATTGGACACGTTGGCATATATAAGAAACTGTGTTTCAGATTGAGGTCCCCTAATCGGCATTGCAGAGGTTGTAAGAAAGAACAGCTTTGCACTTCTCCAGAAACTCTTGTGACCGGGATGGACTGAGTCGTTCTCTGCGCCATCTTGGTATCTACCAAGTATGCTGCACTGCAGCTATCAGAAGGTCAGTCAGCTGTCACAGGTACCTGGGGCTCCTGGGGCATCATCAGAGTGTTCATCTCTTTCTACTGCAATGACAGGCTCCTGTCTGTTACTGTTTTCCTTCTCACTCCTTAGCCAAG
>NW_011476274.1:2928-3255 GCF_000754665.1 Bison bison bison | reverse complement strand
GTGATGGGACAGAATGCTGTGATCTTAGTTTTCTGAATGTTGAGCTTTAAGCCAGCTTTTTCACTCTCCTGTTTCACTTTCATCCAGAGGCTCTTTAGTTCTTCACTTTATGCCATAAGGGTGGTGTCATCTGCATATCTGAAGTTATTGATATTTCTTCTAGCAATCTTGATTCCAGTTTGTGTTACATACAGCCCAGCATTTTGAATGATGTGCTCTGCATATAAGTTAGATAAGCAGGGTGACAATATACAGCCTTGATGTACTCCTTTCCCTATTTAGAACCAGTCTGTTGTTCCATGTCCACTTCTAACTGTTGCTTCCTGA
>NW_011476274.1:0-2588 GCF_000754665.1 Bison bison bison | reverse complement strand
CTACTTTTTGTCAGGTCCTTTTTTTCCCAATGACTCATCCCCTCCCCCCACTTCTTTGAATGGTTGTGCCCTGCCCCCTTCCTTCTGTCTCATTGTGATCCTTTAGAATATTGAGAATGTTGTCTTCTAAGGAGTGATGTGGCTTGGTACCAGAGGAAGAAAAATTGATCTTTATGTTTGAGCAGGTTCTTCCATCGAGGTCTGGTTAACAGAGGGCTCACGGGAGAGGAGGGAGGGGGCTAAAATGGGCAGAGGGAAAGTTTGCATTTAATTTTCCTGTCTTGCCTTAAACTGTTGAGTTTTGATTTCATCAGTGCTCTCTCATGAGGCAGACATCTTACTGCATCCCACCTACTCTGAATGTGTGGGCAAGAGGGGTCAGGAGACTGAGTGACTGAGAGGAATAGAAACGTGAGGAGAACATAAGAGTGGGTGAGATCAGAGGACAGTGTGGAGGATGGGTGTTTTGCAAAGAGATGGTAAGAATGAAAGAATAAACAGTGAAAGTAGCAGATGGTAAAAAACAAAGTAAAAGAAAGTTGAGATCTCTTGGGACATGAAGGAGTAAAGACAGAATAGGAGAGGAGCCCCTAATCAGTATGAAAAGGGAAGGTTAGTCAGTCGTGTCTGACTTTTTGTGATTCCCATGGACTGTAGCCCACTAGGCTCCTCTGTCCATGGAATCCTCCAGGCAAGAATACTGGAGTGAGTTGCCATTTCCTACTCCAGGGCTGATCAGTATAGTGAGGGTATAAAAGGGTGGAAGACATGGCCTCGGGAGAGACTTGATGCTGGGAGAGGAGAAGGGCTGCAGCGGGGACAAAGTGAGCAGAGGAAGAGAGTGTGGAAAGGTAGTTTTGCCACCAGAGGTGGGGCAGAGTGGGGATGAAGGGCATGTCACGGATTGAATGGTGGTAACCTGCAGGACTGAAAGAGAGGGACACAAGGAATCAGTTCAGAAAGGTTGACGGGGAACAATGTGCAGAGAGGCAGGACAGCAGAGAGGGACAAATAGACAAACAAAATGAAAGGGAAACACAAAATGAGGGGGTGGAGATCTGGACCCAGATGAGTGCTGAGCTGTTTGCTTATGCATGATTAAGTTGTGATGTATTTGATTTGTGGCTTTGGACTCCAAAAAATACCTTTTAAAATTATTCTGATAAGGATGCGAATTGAAATTTTCCTGTCTGTATATGTGCATTTTGTAATTATTTGTATTATAATAGAGCTTCCAAGCCATCCTGTTCAGCCCAGGGGACAGTGACTTGGCTCAGACAGCTGTGGGTCACCCCTTCCGTTGCCTGGTGTGGAGTAGAGGACGGGGAGACTGTTGCAGCCAGAAATGACATCTGTAACCATGCCTGTCTCTAACTTTTAAGTAGGATACAATGAATAGAGAACATTTCAACATGAGTTTTTATTACCCACCTTGATAGTAGAATCAGAATATCTGTATTAAATTAGAGAAATATTTTAATGTGTTTAGATTCACACAGAGCAGGAAGGAAACAAATTGGTCCATTAGAAAACACTAAGTGCTCTAATAATTTTCACCTGTCACTAGACACACGTAGCAGAGTGGCCCTGTGTTTCATGGAACGTTACACTCTCAGGATAAAGAACAAAGTTGGATCCAGTCTTAACCCTGGACCCCAGAGAACTCTATCTACAGAGCCTAGTTAGTTAGTTAGTTAGTTAGTACAGTCGCTCAGTCGTGTCCGACTCTTTGTGACCCCATGAATCACAGCACGCCAGGCCTCCCTGTCCATCACCAACTCCTGGAGTTCACTCAGACTCACGTCCATCGAGTCAGTCATGCCATCCAGCCATCTCATCCTCTGTCGTACTTTTCTCCTCTTGGCCCCAATCCCTCCCAGCATCAGAGTCTTTTCCAATGAGTCAACTCTTCGCATGAGGTGGCCAAAGTACTGGAGTTTCAGCTTTAGCATCATTCCTTCCAAAGAAATCCCAGGGCTGGTCTCCTTCAGAATGGACTGGTTGGATCTCCTTGCAATCCAAGGAACTCTCAAGAGTCTTCTCCAACAGCACAGTTCAAAAGCATCAATTCCTCAGTGCTCAGCTTTCTTCACAGTCCTATAGAGCCTAATGAAGGTACAAGCCCCAGGCCGTCCCTGCCTGGCTCTCTGCATCTTGCCCTGACTTCCCACTTGAGCCCTTGATGTTTGCCTTGCAGCTCCTCCAGGAAGTGTGAGTAAAACACACTTCCATTTCGCTTTCCCTTGCAGTCTTCTATTGAGTTGTGACATAACGTCCAGCACTGAGGACCTTGACTTAACAAGTGTTAGTGTAACAAAGTCACAACAGTGGTATTAGACACATCTAATAAACATACGAAGAGGAACTAAAGAGCTTCTTGCTGAAAGTGAAAGAGTGACAAAGCTGGCTTAAAACTCAACATTCAGAAAACTACGATCATGGCATCTGGTCCCACCACTTCATGGCAAATAGATGGGGAAACAATGGAAATGGTGACAAACTTTACTTTTTTGGGCTCCAAAATCACTGCACATGGTGACTGCAGCCATGAAATTAAAAGACGCTTGCTCCTTGGAAGCAAAGTTATG
>NW_011476273.1:15447-16738 GCF_000754665.1 Bison bison bison | reverse complement strand
GCTAAGTGCTTCCCGCAGGCCTGGCCCCTCCCTCTGTGCTGGGGCACATTGGCTGGCCGCTACCCTGGCAGCACCCTGGACACCCTGGCTTGCAGGCCCCAGGGCCTCTGCTTCTCTGACTCAGAGGCCCCTCCTCCAGCGCCTCCCCTCCCAGGAGTAGAGACTGAGGCCCGGGGTGGGACCACCATGTACCCAGGAGTGACAGCCACTCCTGGGCCTGGCTCAGGGCTGGCCCTCACTTGGACATGCCTGGTCCATCTGCTGGATGCAATGCCATGAGGCATTGAGCCCTTCGTCACTCAGAGGAGAGCAGCCGGGCTCTGGGAGGCCAAGACCGCCCAGCCCACAGAAGGCAGTGCCAAGCTCCCCCAGGCTGCCTGAGCACCATCCATGCTGCCTGGACAGACATGCTCCCCAGCTCCCAGCAGGGCTCGTCCCCCAGACGTTGCCTTGAAGGGCTCCCAGCACCCTCCCCCTCCCCAGGGGGCAGTGGTGCCCTCCTGGGGCCACAGGGCACATGGGTCTCTGCAGACCTCCGGGCTCACAAATAGAGGCGGGACTTGACAGGAGGTGACAGGGTCTGTGATGCAGTCCCGAGTCAGGGCTTTGAGCGGGGGACACAGGGGACTTCATGGTACTCTTGGCTCTGTGCTGGGGGACCAGGCGTCACCTCCCAGGGGGCCGGCTGCAGGAAGGTCCCCTGGACACCTTGGCATTGGGCCCTCCTGCTGGGTGCCACCTGTGTGGGCACCTGTGGGTGGCAGGATGGTTCAGAAAGTCAGAGGGCGACCAAAGGGTAAAGGGTCACAACCGCAGGAGCAGGAAGGGGTGATGTGGGGGGGCCCCCTTCCCTCCCTTCAGACTTGTTCTCCTGCGGGCGCCCACATGCTGACTCCAGTACCAGTCCACTACAGACAGTTTCTGGGCAAGGCTATAGTCATAGAAAATTAAGGATTGAAGTCAGGAGATAATGAGAGGTGCTACCCAGGAACATGAAGTGGAGCATCATTTATGGCAGTAGATGGGGAAACAATGGAAACAGTGACAGACTTTATTTTCTTGGCCTCCATAATTACTGCAGATGTTGACTGCAGCCATGAAAGTAAAAGATGCTTACTCCTTGGAAGAAAAGCTATGAAAAACCTAGATAGCATATTTAAAAGCAGAGACTTTGCTGATAAAGGTCCATCTAGTCAAAGCTATGGTTTTTCCAGTCATCATGTATGGATGTGAGAGTTGGACCATAAAGAAGGTTGAGTGCCAAAAATTGATGCTTTTGAACTGTGGTGTT
>NW_011476273.1:9747-12417 GCF_000754665.1 Bison bison bison | reverse complement strand
GTTGCGCCCTCACCTGCCTCATGAGTGGCAAGCCAAGGATTTTAGAGGAGCTGTCAGGGAAAAACGTGGGATTCGGGTCATTGTGGAGCAGAGGCAACAGCACCCTGTTCAGCCACTGATAGATGTCTTCCAGCCTGGTCACGCCTGCCAGATCCACAGAGAACTGGTCCCGAGTAAACTGATTATAGTAAAAGCTGTCAGTGGGGCGTAGGACGGCGACTAGGCTCAGCAAGAGAGCCAGAAAGATGAAGTGAGTGAGGATGTAAATAAGGAACAGGAAAGCTCTTCTCTTGATCCTCTTCTTTCTTTGGAATATCGTGATTTCGTCCTGGGTGAGAGGCTGGTACATTCTCGAGTTTCGGAGCTCCATGACACTCGCCTGGCTCCTTCGCATTTCTTCTGGGTCCTTCCAGGTGTTATGCAGCTTGATCTCAGTGAAGCGATATTCGCCGATCCATGAAAGGTTTTTACCGTACTTGGCCTTACTTGTTCTACAGGCTGAGATCAATATAATTTTAGACATTTGCACTAGAAAGACTGACAAAATGAATGCACAAAATGATGCAAACAGCCATGCTATTGACTTTTCGTAGCTGTAACTGAGTCCATACAATATGATGAAGAAGGAAGATATACTGCAGATGAGAAAAACCAACACCCAGGCTATACAAATACACCATCGTGGCAGGACAATCCTGGTCTTCTCTTTGAGGGATGCCAAACCTGGATGGGAAGGCTGCTTCTCCACAGAAACATCTGTATTATCTTCAATATTAGGGTTATTAGTGTTTATATTTCTTCCCTGGGTGTGGGAGACCTGGTGTTGTTTTCCAGAGACCCTGCTTTGAGTTCTGGAGACCTTGCTTTCGGTACGGGAGACCTTGCTTTTGATGGGAGACCCCTGGCTTTCTGCTTGCTTGGCCGGGGGCTGTCTTTTAGAGGTGACGTTGACAGAACCCTTGGGTTTCACACCATGTCTCTTAGACACAGGCTTCTGGGAGCTTGCCTTGTCAATTTCATAGGCATGCCAGTTTCCCAATCGTTCTTCCCAGTGCTGGCTTGCTGGCGGTTTCAAAGGATGTTTCCGAGGAGTAACCTCACCTAGAGTCACCTGAGGTCTCCTCTGGGAATACATGAACAAACATGTGATCACTAGTTGCACGGGGAGGGTAATAAAGGCACTTTCCAGTCCGATCACCATCAACTCGATGAACCTACGCTCTTCTGTCTCTCCTTCATTCTCCTTCTCTAGATTGAAGAACATAATATTACACAGAAGCATTGACAACAACATGGCTAAGCAACAGGACAGCCTCTGGAACCTATTGAATGGTGTAGAAATGACAGCAGGAAAAACAGAGAACCACAAGTGGCTTCTCCCCAGCTTGTAACTTAAATGTATGAGGAAAAAGTCCATTTTCTTGAGAGGCTTATCTGGGGGGGTTACAAGAAAGGTTCGATCCAAAGAGGTGTCAATAGAAAGCCATTCTCGGCACATGAAGAGCCAGATGTGTCTGCTGAACAGATTCTCCACTTTGATTCTACTTAAATACCATTCAGGGGACCTGCCCTCGTTGTTGTGCCACACACGGAGGGAATGGATGTCACCCAAGTCCTTTTTCGTCGCTAGGAGGAAAGTGCAGATGCTTCCTCGGTAGAGAGTCGTAAATTGTGGATGGCTTAAACAGTGCACATCACTGCTACCTTCAGTTCCGTGCAGTTGGATAAAGACATTGGCCCTGGTCCCAGAACCACAACGGCTTCCTGTAAAAACAGTGACTAGATAACACACATTATCATAAGGATCGTTATCAAGGAGAACTATCACATGTTCCTAAGATACTGGTCCGTTTCATCTCTGTGCAAGGCCCAGAATGCAAGGATCAAGTACAACAGCAAAATGAGAAGTACCGTGAAGAGGGTCACAAGGTTTGGGGCGACGTTCTTGACTGTCTCCACTCGTAAGTCCACAGGGTTAGGGACCACGATCACCTTGGCCGTCAAATAGTGGGTATGCAGGCGAAGGTTGGCCTGTTTGATTATATCCAGCTGCCGTTTGGCCCGCCGTGGGTTCTTGCAGATACAGTGCACTCTTTGCCAAGTGGTCTTCTCTCCCACAGCGCAGGTATCTTCTCTCCAATCGCTCTGGATCCCAAACATGTCCAAGCATTCACTGCTGAAAACAGAAATTCTCACCAACTTGTTATTGGGTTTTAGGACAAAACGAGGTGCCTGTAGAACCACAGCGATGGTGCACTCAGAGGAATCGGTTCGCTGAGCTATGACCTGCACCAGGGCCGAGGGGAGGCAGACCACTCGGGCCTCCTTCACTGCACACTCCGGGTCAAACAGGTCACTCTCGTTGGCAATCGGAGGGATTTTATGGGGCACCAGGTAGCTGGTCATAAAAGAGTTGGGTGTGATCTCACGGCCCGCGTACACAGACACCGTGAACAAGACGGACACGTCTGTCATGATGTGGATCAACACGTCCCTGCCTGCGGTACTGTCCACAACAAAGCTAAACGCCCCTGTCGTCTTTGTCGCAGATTCATCCACTGCATAAGGCTCTGAGCTGGGTCCCACCGTGAGATTAAAAGTTCCAAAGCTCAGGTTTTTCCTGATGAGGTACACTTCCACTGCATCAGGTGGGATCTCAATCACGTCACC
>NW_011476273.1:8459-8672 GCF_000754665.1 Bison bison bison | reverse complement strand
TTCAGTTCAGTCGCTCAGTCATGTCCGACTCTTTGCGACCCCATGAATTGCAGCACGCCAGGCCTCCCTGTCTATCACCAACTCCCAGAGTTCACCCAAACTCATGTGCATCGAGTTGGTGATGCCATCCAGTCATCTCATCCTCTGTCCCCTTCTCCTCCTGCCCCCAATCCCTCCCAGCATCAGAGTCTTTTCCAGTGAGTCAACTCTTCG
>NW_011476273.1:5189-7036 GCF_000754665.1 Bison bison bison | reverse complement strand
GGCCGGGGCGCGGGCCGGGGTCACGGCGGGCGTGGGGTTCGGGGGCCTCGGTGGCCTGGGGTCAGCGTGGTCAGTGGGGTTCCTGCGGCCCAGGAAATCAGTCGTT
The DNA here is from genome assembly GCF_000754665.1 of Bison bison bison. NCBI lineage: Eukaryota > Metazoa > Chordata > Mammalia > Artiodactyla > Bovidae > Bison > Bison bison. Next base: position 6,930 of record NW_011476273.1, on the reverse strand, counting down.
TAATCTCCCCTCTTTGGCTCTGACCTGTCAATTCAAGTTACACTTTCACTTACAGATTCTTAGAGTTTCTGTAAAAATCCTCACAGTTATTGATTTGTAATTCAGTGTTGTTATGGTCACAGACTATTCTGTGCAATCCTTTACCTTTTTGAACGAGTTGAGACTTGTGTAAATCTACCGTGTGGTCTGTCTTGCGTCCATCTGTGTGTTCCATGTCACTTGAAAAGAATGTGTATTCTACTGTCCTCTGTTTGGGAGTCAAGTCAAGAAGGGTGGTGCTGTTCCTTAGATCAGTATCTTTCCTGCAGTTTTTTCTAGTTCTAGCAGTTGCTGAGAGAAGATGATAATCTCTCCTACTGTAACCGTGGAATTTTCTATTTCATTCTCTACTTCTGTTAACTTTTGCTTCCTGTATTTTGGAGTGCCAATTATTAGGTAGATACACAATTGTGGTTATGTCTTTTGCCGAATTGTCTCTATTATCATTCAGTTCAGTTCAGTCAGTCATGTCTGACTGTTTGTGATCCCATGGACTGCAGCATGCCAGGCTTCCGTTTCCATCACCAACTCTAGGAGTTTACTGAAATTCATGTCCATAGTCAGTGATGACATCCAACCATCTCATCCTATTATCATTATGATGTGGTTTTTTTTGTGACAGTCTTTGATTTGAATTTCTCCTTTGCCTGTTAAAAAGCCACATTATATGTCAATTATATCTCAATAAATCAGGGCGGGGGGGGACTCATGTAAAATAAAATGCTCACACTCGCTTCTCGTGCATATTGTCTGTGTGGCATTTGTTTTCTTCATTCATTTACTTTCAACTTATTTACGTCTTTATGTTTATAAGTAGTGTTTTACAGGCCACATTTAATAGAGTTTTACTCTTTTATCTACTCATTCAATCTCTGCCTTTTAACTGAGTTTTTTAGACCATTGACCCTGCACATTCTTTGGATGGACTAGTGCTGTATCTCCAATACTTGGTCACCTGATGAGAAGAGCCAGCTCATTGAAGAAGACCCCGATGCTGGGAAAGATCGAAGGCAAGAGAAGGGAGGGCAGAGGATGAGATGGTGAGACTGCATCACTGACTCAGTGTGTATGAATCTGAACAAACTCTGGTAGACAGTGTAGGACGGAGGAGCCTGGTGAGGTGCGTCTGTGGGGTGGCAAAGAATGGTCAGGACCTAGGCAGTGGGTGACAAGAAGCAAACACCGTTCACCTGGTGGAGTCACTCTCGGCATTTCCTGTCATCACTGTTGTTATTTCGGTGGATGCACTTCGTCAAAGCACAGTGGGTCACGGTGCTTCAGGTGCACAGCAGCACGACCGGGTGTACACACATGAAATATTGGTTTGGAAAGTATTTTCCATAGTTTATTACAGGATATTGACTGAAGTTCCCTATGCTATACAGTAAACCTTTGTTGCTTGTTGCTTATCTATTTTTAATTCGAAATCTAGCATTCTATTCATGCTAAGTCAAACAAGTGAAATCAAAATGTGATAATTTTTTTATTAGGCAAATCTATTTATTAGGCAAAAACTATCTCATTCAAAACTTGTGAGTTTTCCAAAATATATGTTCAGTTCAGTTCAGTCGCTCAGTCATGTCCGACTCTTTGCGACCCCATGAATTGCAGCACGCCAGGCCTCCCTGTCTATCACCAACTCCCAGAGTTCACCCAAACTCATGTGCATCGAGTTGGTGATGCCATCCAACCGTCTCATCCC
>NW_011476273.1:0-3109 GCF_000754665.1 Bison bison bison | reverse complement strand
GGATTTAGAAAAAGAGGAAGCAGATACCAAATTGCCAACATTTGTTGGATCATAGAAAAAGCAAGAGAGTTCCAGAAAAACATCTGTTGACTACGCCAAAGCCTTTGACTGTGTGGATCACAACAAACTGCGGAAATTTCTGAAAGAGATGGGAATACCAGACCACCTGACCTGCCTCCTGAGAAATCTGTATGCAGGTCAAGAAGCAACAGTTAGAATCGGACATGGAACAACAGATTGGATCCAAATTGAGAAAGGAGTATGTCAAGGCTGTATATTGTCACCCTGCTTATTTGACTTATATGCAGAGTACATCATATGAAATGCCGGGCTGGATAAAGCACAAGGTGGAATCAAGATTGCTGGGAGAAATATCAATAACCTCAGATATGCAGATGACGCCACCCTTAAGGCAGAAAGTGAAGAAGAGCTGAAGAGCCTCTTCATGAAAGTGAAAGAGGAGAGGGAAAAAGTTGGCTTAAAGCTCAACATTCAGAAAACTAAGATCATGGCATCCAGTCCCATCAGTTCATGGCAAATAGATGGGGAACCAATGGAAACAGTGACAGCCTTTATTCTCTTGGGCTCCAAAATCACTGCAGATATTGACTGCAGCCATGAAATTAAAAGACCATTGCTCCTTGGAAGAAAAGCTATGACCAACCTAGATGGCATATTAAAAACCAGACATTACTTTGCCGACAAACATCCACCTAGTCAAAGTTATGGTTTTCTCAATAGTCATGTGTGGATATGAGAGTTGGACTATAAAAAAAGCTGAGCACTGAAGAATGGATGCTTTTGAACTGTGGTGTTGGAGAAGACTCTTGAGAGTCCCTTGGACTGCAAGGAGATCCAACCAGTCCATCCTAAAGGAAATCAGTCCTGAATATTCATTGGAAGGACTGACGCTGAAGCTGAAATTCCAATATTTTGGCCACCTGATGAGAAGAACTGACTCCTTGGAAAAGACCCTGATGCTGGGAAAGATCGAAGGTGGGAGGAGAAGGGGACAACAGAGATGAGATTGTTGGATGGCAATACTGACTCAATGGACATGTGTTTGAGTAAGCTCCAGGAGTTGGTGGTGGATAGGGAGGTCTGCGTGCTGCAATCCACGGGGTCGCAATGAGTCGGACACGACTGAGCGACTGAACTGAACTGAAGTGATGACCCTATTACCGTTTTGTTTATTGTTTTGGGTTTGTTTTCTGTAGTGCGTTTCCCTCTCGTGTTTCCTGCCTAGAGAAGTTCCTTTGGCATTTGTTGTAATGCTGGTTTGGTGGTGCTAAATTCTCTTAACTTTCGCTCATGCGGAAAGCTTTTGATTTCTCCATCACATGTAAAGGAGAGTCTTGCTGGGTAGAGTATTCTTCGTTGCAGGTTCTTCCCTCTCATCACTGTAATATATCATTTTATATATATCGTGTAATATATCATTTTATCAGACTTTCCCTTCTGACTTGTAGAGTTTCTGTTGAGAAATCAGCGGATGGCCTGGTGGGAGCTCCCTTGTGTGTTGCCATTTCTCATTTGTTGCTTTAAATATTTTATCTATGTCTTTTATTTTTGTCAGTTTGATTACTGTGTTTCTCAGTGTATTCCTCCTTGGCTTTATTCTGCCTCGGACTCTCTGTGCTTCCTGGACTTGGTTGATTATTTGCTTTCCAATGCTAGGGAAGTTTTCAGCTATTATCTCTTACAATATCTCCTGCAGTCCTTTCTCTCTCTCTTCTCCTGTGGGACCCTATAATGTGAATGCTGCTCCATTCAGTGTTGTCCCAGACACCTCTTAGGCTATCTTCACTTCTTTTCATTCTTTTTTTCTGTATGCTCTACTGTGGCAGTGATTTCCACGAATTCTGGTCTTCAGATCATTTATCTGTCCTTCCGCTTCAGTTATTCTGCTACTGATTTCATCTACTATATTATTCATCTCTCTTTGTTCTTTAGTTCTTCTAGGTCTTTGGTAAACATTTCTAAAATCATCTCAATCTTTGTCTCCATTCTGTTCTCAAGATCCTGGATCATTGTGAATATCATTATTCTGGATTCTTTTATAGGAAGGCTGCCTGTCTCCCCTTCATTTAGTTGTTTTTCTGGGGTTTTATCTTGTCTCTTCATATGGGACATAACTTTCTGCTTTTTCATCATGATTGAAAGTGAAAGTGAAAGGAGCTAAGTCATATCTGACTCTTTGTGACCCCATGGACACTCAGTTCAGTTCAGTCACTCAGTTGTGTCCAACTCTTTGCAACCCCATGGACGGCAGCACGCCAGGCCTTCCTGTCCATCACCAACTCCTGGAGTTCACCCAAACTCATATCCATCAAGTCGGTGATGCCATCCAACCGTCTCATCCTCTGTTGTCCCCTTCTCCTCCTGCCTTCAATCTTTCTCAGCATCAGGTCTTTTCCAATGAGTCAGTTCCTTGCTTCAGGGGGCCAGATCAGGACTGATTTCCTTTAGGATGGACTGGTTGGATCTCCTTGCAGTCCAAGGGACTCTCAAGAGTCTTCTCCAACACCGCAGTTCAAAAGCATCCATTTTTCGGCACTCAGCATTCTTTATGGTCCAACTCTCACATCCATACATGCCTACTGGGAAAACCATAGCTTTGACTAGATGGACCTTTGTTGGCAAAGTAATGTCTCTGGTTTTTAATATGCCATCTTAGGTTGGTCATAACTTTCCTTCCAAAGAGTAAGCATCTTTTAATTTCATGGTTCAGTCAAGATCTGCAGTGATTTTGGAGCTCAAGAGAATAAAGGCTGTCACTGTTTCTATTGTTTCCCCATCTATTTGCCATGAACTGATGGGACCAGATGCCATGATCTTAGTTTTCTGAATGTTGAGTTTTAAGCCAACTTTTTCCCTCTCCTCTTTCACTTTCATGAAGAGGCTCTTCAGCTCCTCTTCACTTTCTGCCATAAGGGTGGTGTCATCTGCATATCTGAAGTTATTGATATTTCTCCCAGCAATCTTGATTTCACCTTGTGCTTCTTCCAGCCCAGAATTTCTCATGATGTACTCTGCATATACATTAAATAAGCAGGGTGACAATATATAGCCCTGATGTACTCCTTTCCCGATTTGGAACCAGTCTGTT
>NW_011476272.1:14130-16376 GCF_000754665.1 Bison bison bison | reverse complement strand
ATGTAACAATTCGTTTTCTCCTAAGAGCCATGGGAATATTATTTGTACAAACCTGAAGAGTGAACACTGGCATTAATAACATTTGAGGGACTTCTCATTCCAAACCCTCCAAGATAATCAAGTTGCCTAATGACAAACGTGGCTGTAGGGAACCAAGTGTCATTTAATTCAGAGGTCACCGAAACAGCTGGCAACTCTGGTGAGTGTATCACTCCAGCGGTCACAGGTCTGCAGGGGACTTGCTCGTGCCATTCCCCAGAAAGACCTTGAATTTGGCCCTGGGCACAGTACGTGGCACCTGTCTGCCATTCCAGCTTCAAAGCAATTCGGTTGCATAATTAGAAACACATTAAAAATAAGCAGACTGCCCCAAATAAGGAAGCTGTGGAATTACTCTGGTGTTAGCAAAAACCAAAACGGGACTAATAAAACTGGACCAAATGTCAACCTGCCTGGGATAAGTACATTGCATCCAGTTAAAAAAAATTAACTGTGATAAGATATACATTACCGTCTTAACCATTTAAAGTGTATAGTTAAGTAGTGCTAAATATATTTACACTATAGTAAAATCAATCTCCAGAACTTTTTCAGCTTCCCCAACTGAAACTATGCCCATTACACAACTCCCCATTTCCTTATCCTCCACCCCTAGCTACCACTATCTTCTTTTCTGTTTCTATGAATTTGGCTACTCTAGACACCTCCTATAAGCAGAATAATTTGATATTTGTCTTCTTTCACTTAGCGTAATGTCCTCAAGATTCATCCATGTTACAGCAGGTGTCAAAATTTCCTTCCTTTTTAAGGCTTTTTAACACTCCATTTAAAATCCTAAATTGAAACCAGTTTTGATTGATAGATTCTAATATGGGCATCCTCCTGTTCTGTGTGTGTGTATTATACATCTATAAAGCTTATAAGAAGTAAAAGGAAAATAAATTAAAAATTCCTAGTTTCCTTAAAGACTTCTTAAACTATCCTATCTTACTCTTTACAATATTTGTGTTAAAGTTTTGGCCACTGGTCAAATACAAGTAATCCAGTTAAAACTTTCCCAGACACAATTTTTAAAGGAGAATGTACAGCACTTACATTGGCAGTATAATGTGCACAGTCGTGAGCGTGGTATGGACGTAGAAAGACTTGTAAAATTTGGGGAGGTTATTTATTCTCTCCAAGCCTCAGTTGTCTTCATGTGTCACTGAGAATAAGACCTAGCACATGATACACACTATGAAAGATTTCTATTATTTTTGTTATAAAGAGGTTCTTCTCAGAGACAGTAGTACTAGAGAATAAATAAACTATTTTTGTAGGAGTGTGCTTTAACTATTCAAAGGATGCTTCTACTAGACATCTAAAAGGTATTAGTATTCATCAATATTCACGTAAAGAGATCCTACTGTATAAACTAAGCAATCATGTTCTTAGGTAATTACAACTAAGCCCTGCAATGCTAACCAAATATGTAGCTCTCAACAGTGAACGCTGGAAACTCTTCCTGAGTGTCATCTAAATACAGTCTACTGCCTCTCGGGTGCCTCTACTGTGGAAGCTGCCTCTCCTTTATTAGCCGTCTCCTTCACATCCCCCATCTGTGAGCAGCAGGGCTCCACTCGGTCTCCAGCTAGTGCCCGCAGGTCTCTAGGGAGGAACTGAGCCATCGTGCTGGGTAGAAAGCATGGCCATCTTCCTTTCTATGCTAAGTCTGTCTAATATGAAAATAACTTTGTCCATTGGAACCTCACTCCAATGCTGCTGACATAGCCCCTCGTACAGATGGCATGAACTTATGTGACTCCTTTGGCACTCCAGTAATTTTAGTCCTTTGGGAGAGTTTCAAAGCACATCATTCTCATACTGAATCCATTCACTCTTTAGTAAAGTGCTCTGTTAAGGAACACTCAAACTTGTTGATCCAAATACTAGAGACAGAAAGTAGGTGTCATTTTAGCAAGAAGGATAGGAGAGAGGGGGAGGGGGAGGGGAAGAAGAAAAAATAAAAAACAGACTCACAAGCTGAGGACAGCTAAGAAGTATTGCCATGCCAACTGATGCATTTTGAAGCTGCTGCTGCTGCTGCTAAGTCGCTTCAGTCGTGTCCGACTCTGTGCGACCCCATAGATGGCAGCCGACGAGGCTCTGCCATCCCTGGGATTCTCCAGGCAAGAACACTGGAGTGGGTTGCCATTTCCTTCTCCAGTGCATGCAAGTGAAAGGTGAAAGTGAAGTCGCTCAGTCGT
>NW_011476272.1:9065-12671 GCF_000754665.1 Bison bison bison | reverse complement strand
AAGACAGATCAATAGTGAAGGGCAAGAAACTTAAGGAGTGCCTGGGTGTGTGCTTTAGGGAAGTCTTGCTTATGGAGATGATACTCATTGTAGAATCTTGAAGGACAAGGGGGAATTATCGAAGAAGAACTGGGGAGTGCAGAGAAAGTGGGGGAGGTGGGGGCTTAGAACAGCAGCGTGACTGGAAACTACATGAGTCCTCAGGGAACTCCACGTGGTGGAATTTCTAAGCACACAGTACAGAGCATATTAGAGAGAGGTCTAAAAGGCCTGGTGGCCACACCAACTATCTTGGATTTAGTACCATCTATAGAGGGCTTCCCGGAGAAGGCAATGGCGCCCCACTCCAGTACTCTTGCCTGGAAAATCCCATGGATGGAGGAGCCTGGTAGGCTGCAGTCCATGGGGTCGCTGAGAGTCGGACACAACTGAGCGACTTCACTTTCACTTTTCACTTTCATGCACTGGAGAAGGAAATGGCAACCCACTCCAGTGTTCTTGCCTGGAGAATCCCAGGGACAGGGAGCCTGGTGGGCTGCCAGACGTCTATGGGGTTGTACAGAGTCGGACACGACTGAAGTGACTTAGCAGCAGCAGCATAGAGGGCTTCCCTGGTGGCTCAGCTGGTAAAGAATCTGCCTGCAATGTGGGAGACCCAGGGTCGATCCTTGGGTTGGGAAGATCCCCTGGAGAAGGGTAAGGCTACCCACTCCAGTATTCTGGCCTGGAGAATTCCATGGACTGAATAGTCCATGGTGTCACAAAGAGTCAGACACGACTGAGCAACTTCAACTTATCACTTATAGAGGGAAGTAGTTATATCAGTAAAGTGCACAACACTGAAGAACTAACCAGCCAATCAGTGTCATAATACTCCAAAAACCCTTTGTCCTTCACCACCTTTTTGAGTTCTCTCCAAATTCCCACTTTTTCTCCCCATTTCTGATTGACTGAAACTATGCCTCTCTCTCTGTTCTTCTTTCGTCCTCTGCCTTCCAGACTACATCTCCCGTCTCTCAGTTTCCCATTTCTATACTCTCCCCTCTGTCCCTCACATCTCTCTCATCTTTTTAACCCTTATCTCTGCCCATTTCCCCACCCCACTCCCTTTGGGGGACAAAGAAGGAACAATCATCAAAAGAATGGGTGATGAGTCAGGCTGGCAGATGGTCCTTGAGAGTGGAGGCTGAGTTAGAGGGAGTCACCATGCAGGGGCACCCTGAGGTTAAAGCATAAAGTCGGGGGGCGGTGTGCCAACTGCTCTCAGGGATTTCCAGAAGTTTGGTCTGGGAGACCAAATTCCATCATTAAACACAGGGCAAGCAAGAGTGTTGAGAGAGACAAAGGGTGGGAAGCCAGGTGGAGCTTGGAATGAAACAAGGCGGGCAGGTAAAGTCCAGAGCAGGTGGGGAAGGGCCCCTTAAATTGGCACAAAAGTGTCCCCAGGGTTCACCTTAGTGGCCGGAGGGGAAGGGAGATACAGCACTTGAGTTTCTGGGCCACAGCTCAAGCACAGGAGCAAGTTGACATGCAGTGTTGTCTTCAAATATTTATGGGAAACTTCTGCTGCTGCTGCTAAGTCGCTTCAGTCGTGTCCGACTCTGTGCGACCCTATAGACAGCAGCCCACCAGGCTCCTCCGTCCCTGGGATTCTCCAGGCAAGAACACTGGAGTGGGTTGCCATTTCCTTCTCCACGTGAAACTGAGGAAAGTTTTAAATGCTCTTCATAGTACATTTGAAACTCTTGTAATGTAATATATTCACTGCACCTCAATTAAAAAGTTTCTCATATTAATGAAACAAAATTTTATTGTCACCAAGCTTCAGTGAAAATTCCAGGAATTTCACAGTAATATCCTAAGTAACCTAGATCTGTTCTCAGTGGTTTTTCAACAAAAGAAGGCCTTTCTGTGTTGTGCTGTGCTTAGTCACTCAGTCGTATCCGACTCTTTGCGACCCTATGGACTGTGGCCCGCCAGGCTCCTCTGTCCATGGGGATTCTCCAGGCAAGAATACTGGAGTGGGTTACTCCATGCCCTACTCCAGGGGATCTTCCCAACCCAGAGATCAAACCCAGATCTCCCGCTTTGCAGGTAGATTCTTTACCATCTGAGCCATCAGAGAAGCCTGAATGCCTAACTCCTATTAAAATGCAGTTTTATTCTGAATCTCAATCAGAACAGCAGCAAAAAAAATCTATTGAGAGTGAAAAAGATTACATTTATATTTAAGGTTAAACTTCCAAATTCAAATGAAAATTTCTGTTTCTACTTTAAGGTTTGTGACATTTTGTTTTCTGAAAGAGGCAGATTTAAAACCTTTGCATTAAAACCAGATTTAGTTTTACAAACAATTTAGTCTCTAAAGTACTGAATTGAAAAGATGTTACCCTTACTGAGATTTTTAAACACAAAAGTCACAAGCATAAGGGAGAAGAGAATGAAACTTAATAAACTGGAGATTTCAGATGACATGCTTTTTTTTTTTTTTTTACCAACTTCTTTGTTATCAAATAATGGCTGTCATAGTTTAAAACATATCCTATTCACCAAAAGTGGGCAAACATTTTCTTGGGTCCCCTCTCTAAGACATATTACAAATGAAAAACAGATTTGACTTCTTCCAAAAATATGTTGGCTTGCCCTGGACTGGTGGAAAACCACTGAGAATTATCATAAACATATCTGAATCTGTAATATTAACTTCATATTTAATCAGTTTCCCTGGAGTCCAATGTGAACATAGATTTTTTAAGCATTTACAATTTTCTGTAGTTAACAATCTCCTTGTACACAAGTTTATTTTAAGGTAAATTTGTGTGTGTGTGTGAGAAACAAGATGCAGAGATGTATTTTTCTGAAATTAATTGGTTTGTATGGTGCTTCAAACACCAGTCCTAACTTCAATTTCCCGGTACACCAGTTAGCTCTGCTCTCCCAGCCAGCCTATCCCTACCTGCTTTATCATCCACCTTGAGAATGTGGGCCATTAAATACAATGAGCCAATCCAGGACATCTGCTGCTGCCTACAGACAAGCTTAAAGCACTTCTCACCACAGATCCAAGACATCAAACGTAAATGAAGGCAGAACTGATTCAAACTTAGTATTTCACAGCTTACCAATGTTAATGGTCCAATCAAATTTACTTTCTTCATTTTTTCCTTAGCTTGGCTGCTGTAAAAAAATATATATATTTTTTTATATATAAAAAATTTTAATTTTTGAATTTAAAAACTCTTACAAAATATTTCACAGTCAACTGAATATAAATTTAAGTAGTTGCCATATTTGAATATTATATTTTCAAATGTAAAAGAGTGATGTCCACAAACTGTCGAAATTATCCAGTTTAACACGCAGTGTAAGGCAATGACCAAGTGCAAAGGTAACTGTCCAAGGCACTATAGGAATCTCTGGATAACCGGGGAATGGTCACCTGCCTTGCAGCACGCATGCACAGAAGGAAGATGACCATGTCAACAACGTCTGCAAGATCAGTTAATGCTTCATGTGCTAAAAAGGTACATATTGATCTAAAATTAGTAAAGGCCACTCTTCTGAATGATTACAGGGAGTGCTGTCAGGAAATCCTGTCGGCTCTAC
>NW_011476272.1:6835-8965 GCF_000754665.1 Bison bison bison | reverse complement strand
TGCTGCTACTCTGCTCAAAGGCTTACAAGTGGCTTCCACTTTTCTCAGAGTAAAAGCCAGATCCTTACACTGGCCTCTCCGGCCCCACATGATATTCTTTGTTGCCTCTCTGAGCACAGTGCCCACTCCCACTCCTGCCAGCTCTGCTCCAGACACCCAGGTCTCTCTGCCTCCGCTGTCCTGTGAACACTCCAAACACGTCCCCCACAGGGTCTGCATTACCTCTGCTGGGAGGGGTACATATATGCCACACAGCTCTCTCATTTTTTTTTTTTTCAAGTTCTTGCTTAAATATTGCCTTCTCAATATGACCTACCTTAACTACCCTATTTAAAATTGCTTTTTTGCACTCCTGATTTCTTTAGCCTTAATTAACGTGTTCCCATAGCATTCATTACCTGCTAACAATTGTTTGCAGGACAAAGTGCCCCTGGGAAAAGAGTTTATGGATGCTTCTTTTTCACAAATGATCACATATTTGCATAGATCTAACTTTATATTACTTAAAGCCCAAGAGTGCCCCTGGTTTCTTGGTCTGGGATATCTGATGCCCTTTGGTGATAATTTGTCTCAGAAGCACAGGCTATTAATTTGGTTTTAGGTTGGAAACACTGTTGCTTCTTCAGTCTTGGGTATGGAATGAAACACAATCTGGTTCTCCCCTTAGGCAGGAAGATGGAATTTGATGTAATATTTTTCTTTTATGTATCTTGGGCTTTAATTTCATGGCATATAAAGACTACTTGCAAGATTTTAGCAACTACTATTCAGCATATGTATTGTTTACATCTATTCTCAATAATAAATAAATGCTAACTGTAGGAGAGCAGACTTTTTTTACCTAAATGCATTTATTTAAATTTCCAGGTAAAGTTTTATTCACAGGACTTGATCCCAAACTATCTGGAACATTTTCTGAAATCAAAGGACTGACATCTGCAATGAAATATGTTCACAAGAATGTGACAGGCGAAACTGCGTGATCGCAACAACCATGGAATTCAGTTTTCCCTGGACCACTGAAGTGAGCTGAACTTCTTTAGCATGCAAGTTTTGGTCCATTTTTTATAAAAGTGTGTCTCATTACACTTAAGTTCATAATCTTAACTTTTTCTTAGTCTTTTATACTCTTTGAACTGTCTTCTTCCCAACACAAGGCTGTGAGCTCCACTTCTGAGAACTCCCTTGGGTTCTGCTGTGTTACTGCATCTTTTGCAGGGGTAACCCCTCTGTACACTCACCAATGTTTAGCCCGTGCAACACAGAAATAGACTTCTTGGAGAAAATGCCACCTATTTATAGATTCACAGTCAATTCCAGCCTAAATTGCCAGCGAATGAAAACCACATTTTTCTAGAAGAAAAAATACCACCCATCGGTTTTCCAATTTTATAGGGCAAATTAGATATTCTGTGAATGAATACCATGGTACGTAGAAGAAATAAAGCAAGATTATTGTATGAAGAAATTAACAGACTAAAATAATGCCCCGGTTTAACCACCAGATAGGCATGTTCTCTGTTAACTAATCAGGCCACTTGCAGCTTGAGGACCCACTACAGAACCTGATAAGTTTGTCCCTCTGGGTGATCACTGGATGACACAGGTCAATTGGTTCTGGGTGGCTTGGCATGAACTCAGAGACCACAACAGACTCATAAATTTTGACACTGAAGGCAAAAACGATTCACTGTCCTCAAAGTGAAAGAGGGACAAAGCCAGCATGCCACTTACTGATTGCTTCTGCCCCTACTAAGTGGAGAAGTGAGAGTGACAAGGGCCCTTGGGGCCAAAGAGCCAGCACAAGGAGAAAGACAGGCAAGCAGAGAAAGGCAGAGGTTTCCCCCTTGCATTTGAGCAACAGTTTCTTTGGAAGAGCAGGTAACCCGCCGCAGGCTGCTCAAGGTTCCCCTCCCCACCTCACCCCTCACCCCCCAGAGGGGAGAAAGAGGGAACCGGAGAGCTGAGAGGAAGGCGGGTAAAATGAGGAGGAAGAGGAATAATGAGTGGAGGAAGGAGCTGCCTGCTTCACTACACTTGTTTAAAACGCACAACCATCAACAGCAGGGGTCTGATGCTCTTTAAGCCCGGAAGCAGACGATGCTTATGAGAGATTTCTGGAAAAGTCGT
>NW_011476272.1:5644-6735 GCF_000754665.1 Bison bison bison | reverse complement strand
TCAAAGTGAAAGAGGGACAAAGCCAGCATGCCACTTACTGATTGCTTCTGCCCCTACTAAGGTGGAGAAGTGAGAGTGACAAGGGCCCTTGGGGCCAAAGAGCCAGCACAAGGAGAAAGACAGGCAAGCAGAGAAAGGCAGAGGTTTCCCCCTTGCATTTGAGCAACAGTTTCTTTGGAAGAGCAGGTAACCCGCCGCAGGCTGCTCAAGGTTCCCCTCCCCACCTCACCCCTCACCCCCCAGAGGGGAGAAAGAGGGAACCGGAGAGCTGAGAGGAAGGCGGGTAAAATGAGGAGGAAGAGGAATAATGAGTGGAGGAAGGAGCTGCCTGCTTCACTACACTTGTTTAAAACGCACAACCATCAACAGCAGGGGTCTGATGCTCTTTAAGCCCGGAAGCAGACGATGCTTATGAGAGATTTCTGGAAAAGTCGTGAGCTCCATAATGCAAGGAGTGTTACACCACACATGCTCATGGAAGGGCCCTGCACAAAGGGAAGGGGCGCCTTCAACCATGCTCTCTTTCCTGGTGGTGTTTATTGGTCAAGTCGTGTCTGACTCTTTGCCACAAGAGGACTGTAGCCCACCAGGCTCTTCTGCCCATGGGGATTCTCCAGGGAAGAATACAGGAGTGGCTTGCCTTGCTCGTCTCAAGGGGATCTTTCCAAGTCAGGGATCCCCGCGTCTCTGAGGGATTCTTTATCACTGAGCCACCAGGAAAGCCAGCCTGTCGCAAAAGAAACCTCAGTGACATTCCTTGGGTAAAGTCAGAACCACAGAAAAGACTCTAAGGAAACTCCAAAACAAAGGCCAAAGGCGTCATCCACTCAACTTCTTTGCTCGGCTCCATGTGGCTCTGCTGACTCGCGTGTAACGAGAAAAGCAGAAAAGCGGTGGCCGAGGGTGATGTACCTGCTGACGCCCAGTTCAAATCCGTCCTCCCTGGTCTCGGTGATCCGGAATGTTGCGATCCTTCCCACCTCTGGATCCATCTCCGCCTGGGGAGAAACCAGTCTCAGGTCCAGGGGCACCAGCCCCAGCCTGGGGAGGTCGCCCAGCCTCCTCACAGCACCCGCCTCCTCACCCCGCAG
>NW_011476272.1:0-5544 GCF_000754665.1 Bison bison bison | reverse complement strand
GGGTGTTCCGAAAGCCTCGCCTGGCGGGCCACTCGAGCCCTCCAGAGTGACTGTCACTCCTTCAGTGCAGTTTTCTTTTTGAAGCCTTGCGGGGGACAGTTTGTACATGCTCATCAATGATGGGGCAGCTGAGGGACACGAGAGACCCCTAGGCTCGCCCCCCGCTGCTTCTGCAGCCCCGGGTCTGCTGCCCGGGGGGCACCGAAGCCACCCGTCTCTTGGGATGCTGAGAACAGGGCAGGGCCGCCCAAAAACATCGCATTAAGCTCTTCGCAGGATAATGCAGCCGGTGCCTTCTCAACACTTAGAGGCACAGAACTTTAGGGCTGGAGGGCTCTTTAGAAATCGCCAAATTCAACCGCTTCTCGTCCACTCCCTTTCTAATAGGAGACTGAAGCCCAGAGAGGTCGAATCTCGCCCGTGGCTGCGTCCTCAGGACCAGGGTCCAGTCTCCAGTGTCCTCTCCTGGCATCCTGCTCTGATCCTGCACTTCTCCCTGTGCTCAGGTGTCTCTACACCTGGCGCTCTAGGTGTAGGATTCACACGGGAATCCTCTGTGTGGTTTTCTCATCCCTTTTCATGAACTGCCACGCTCCTTCCTAAAGGGAAAATCTAAAACAGGGAGCAGCATGTTATCATAGCTTTGAAGCCAGTGGGATCCAAACTCAGAGCTTCCTATCTTACTAGTTATGTCACCTTGGACACTCTCGCTTCTCTAAGCCTCAGTTTCCTCACATGGTAACATAAGGATAAAACACCCCCCTTACTAGGTCACTGTGAGGCATAAATGAACTAAGAAGGCAGAAGGAGCTGGTACTGAGCCTGAAACAAAATACACTCCATAAACGTGGCTTCCCTTCTTCCCAACCAGGTAGCAGGGTTACCTGCTGGGCCTTGCTCCCGCTGTCTTGTTAACACAGAAGTCATCCCGTGGCTTTCTCGGGTTCCCAGAGAAAATTAACAAAGAGCATCCTACAAGAGGAAGTGTGGTCGGCAGACCTTGGAATCTCACCTGTTCACTTACTGTTTGGCCTTAGGCAATTTACTTAATTCTTGATTTTACGGAAACCGTAAAATTGAGGTGTTATTAGGATTAGACATAATGTGTGTAAAGTCCTTGGCATATAAGAGGTACCTAGTATTAATAGTTACAAGATCAGAAGAGGCTGATGAGAGACTGGGATAAGAGCCAGGAGCTCTAGCACTCACTCTAAAATATGCCACTTATCTCTACCCCGCTCTGCATATCACCTTGAGCTAGGCAGAACCTGATTTGAAGAGATGACTTAGAGTTGATTGGAACTGTGGCATGTTCTAGAATTATTAAAAATGAATTTATTTACAGGTTTTCCTAAAAAAGTTTTTTCTTCTTAGCCTGAAAGTGAAAGTGAACTCGCTCAGTCGTGTCCGACTCTTTGCGACCCTGTGGACGGTAGCCCACCAGGCTCCTCTGTTCATGGACTTAGCCCATCTACCACAATCAGGAGGATTCTCTTCTTTGATCAACCAGAATTCCTCTTCTTCACAGGTCTAACAGGTGGTCAGATCACTATTTTAAAAATACTCTACAATTACAGCAACTGAAATTGTTGAGCTGAAAGAAAGCTTGGTGGTGACAGGAGAACATTATAAAGCTCAGTAGCCTGTAAGGAGATGGTAGCCTCTTCAGTTTCTATAAAAGACATCTTGGGGGAGTGAAAAGGTAGACACGTGAGAAAGTAGGAAGCTTCTGAACTAAAAAAAAAACAAAAACCAACACACAGGAACATGACATTTTCCCGTCAGAGTCAGTTCATAAAGTTGTTCCTATAAAAAGCGTTCATCGTATGTTGCTTGTGTCTGGGGCCTGTGTGTGGGGAGAGAGAAGCCTCGCCCACATGACTGTATTCATGTATTTGCCTGTGTTACAGCCCATTCCAAGGGCTACTTTTACATTTATCTAATAACAGTAAAACAACCTTATCTGGTGCATCCATCTGTTATTCATTAAAAAACAGTATTTAAGCCACTGTGATAAACTGGAGAATTCTCCATGACACTCAGGCTATAAGAAATCTCAACTTTCTTTTGTTGGTAGGATATTGAGATAATCCTGCTTTGTTCTCATTGATGTAGAGTTAATGTCCTTCCCTCCATCTTACTTCTTTTACATGTTCCATTAGTTCTTTCTTTTTTAATCTTAATTATTGCTTTTTGGGGACTATTTTTATTCTTTGGTTCTTTTCTCTTGATTTAATAAGTACATATTTCATTTTCTATTTAACAGTTAACTCTTTCCTAGAGATTATGACCTATCTTTGACTAAACAGTGGTACTTTTTCATCTTCCAGGCCAATGCAAGGACTTTAAAATTCTCAAACCTCATTTACCCACCTCTTACTTATACGTTACTACCTGGGTTCAATCCCTGGGTTGGGAAGATACCCTAGAAAAGGAAAAGGCTACCCACTCCAGTATTCTTGCCTGGAGAATTCCAGGACAGTCCATGGGGTCTCAAAGAGTTGGACATGACTGAGAGACTTTCACTCACTCACTGTCATGTACTTTAATTTTTTTTTCTATCTTTTATGACCCTTATGAGAAATTATTTTATAGTCATTGTCATTTAGATTTATCTATACATGTCTTATCCTTTTCTTTCTCTTTATTTCTTCCTACATCTCAGAGCCACTATCTTGGATCATTTTCCTTTTACCTAAAGAATGCTCTGTGCTTCCTTTTGCCAGTGATAACTTTTCTCAACGTTTTTTTCCTGAGAAGTTATTTCACGTTTATTTAGGAAAAGTATTCAGAGATTTGCCTTTGTTGTTCAGTTGCTAAGCCGTGTTGGAGTCTCTGTGACCCCATGGACTGCAGTTCGCTAGGCTTCCCTGTCCTTTACTATCTCCTAGAGTTTGCTCAAACTTATGTCCATTGAGTCAGTGATGCCATCCAACCCTCTCATCCTCTGTCACCCCCTTCTCTTCCTGCCTTCAATCTTTCCCAGCATCGGGGTCTTTCCCAGTGAGTCAGCTCTTTGCACCAGAGATCTGCCTTACTGGATATCAAGACTTCTACTGTGAAACGATAGTGATTAAGGCAATACATTTTGGACAGAGATAAACAAAATTAAAGTGAAAGAGAATACAGATCTTATAACTGACAGAGCCAGAATTCTAATCCTGCCTGTATTCTTAGCCACCACTTTAACTAGTGCAGGGCAGTGGGGATGGAGAAGATGGGTCAAATGTAGTGGATGGTTAAAACATCTTCTTCCTCCAATTCATTGATCTTAGCATATTTTAACTGTTCCTATTTTGGTGTGCTGTCTTCCACTCATCTTGCAGACATCCACAACCCCTTGCCTTCTCTCTTTATCAGGTTTCTTGGTAAAACCACAACTCTGGCTAATTTAAATTATCCAAATACTGCAAGCTTCCACCATGCAACAGAGCACGGCTAAAGAAAGACACAAAACCATTTGACTTGTCCCACCATGACTCTAAGTGATCCTTTACTATATATTTAAGGTATTTACTATGCTTATTATTTATTGTCCATTCTGAGGGATGCAAGCTTCATAAGAACAGTTTTGCTGTCTGATCCACTGGCGTGTTCCCACCTTTGCTGCCCAATAGCGACTGTCTCCTTATTCACTCTTCCACTGTGTCAGACCGTTGCTTCATGCTTCCTTTTCCCTCAAGTATCTTTCAGTCATTTTATGTCTTCACATTCTGCTGAAGTACTATGCTTCTTATTTCACTGATAAAAGTCACAGTGTTTGGAAGGGAACTGCCACAATCTCCCACCGTGACACCTACCCACTGCCCAGCATCTGCACCCAGCACCCGCCTTCCCTGAATGAACCAGCTTCTCCAATGAACTACCCGTGCCCTTATCTGCAACCGGTCCTTTCATCTGTACTTGGATGCTGTGGATCCCAGCCCCTCGGGAATGAGCTCTTCAGCAGACATGATTCCTCCTCTCTCCTGCCTTGTCAACTTCTCTGTCCCTGCTGGACCACCCCTGTTTCTTCATCTTAAAAAACACTCTCTTGACCCCGCTTTTCTTACTAACTGCCACTGCCTTTCCTTCCTTCTCTTTGCAGCTAAGCTACTAAGAGTTCCATCACTTTCTCCATTTCCTGTCCTCCTGTTCTCCCTGAAACACACTCATCAGGAGTTTGAC
This sequence comes from Bison bison bison, assembly GCF_000754665.1. Lineage (NCBI taxonomy): Eukaryota > Metazoa > Chordata > Mammalia > Artiodactyla > Bovidae > Bison > Bison bison. The sequence continues at coordinate 1,377 of NW_011476272.1, read as the reverse complement.
CTGTCACACTACCAAAACTGCCCTGGTTAAGTCACTGATAACCTCTACCGTGCTACCTCCAAAGGTCAATTTTTTGTCCTTATCTGACTTAACAAACTCAAGCAGCTGACAGATTTATCTTTCTCTCTTCCTTTATACATTTTCCTCACTTGAATTCCAGGACGCCACATATTTCTTGGATTTTATTCGGCTTTACCGGTCACTCTTTCTCAGTGTCCTTCAGCTTGTGCCTCTTCTTTCTACCTCTCAGCTGACACTGGAGTGCTCCAAGGCTGACGGTGAATCTTCTCTGCCTAGTCTCATTCCCTCTGTAATCTCAGCTGGTCTCATGGCTTTAAATACTATCTGTACCCAACAATGTCTAATTTTTTTTTCTAATCTAGACTTCCTTCCTGAATTCCTGGCTCATATATACAAGTGCATCTTTGATCTCTCTACTTGGATGTTTAACGTGCCCAACCTTGACTCGACCTTTCCCCTAAACTGGCCTCTCCAACAGCTGTCTCTCCTTCTCAGTTGACAGCTCCACCATCCAGATGACCAGCAAAAATAGAGTCATCCTGCATTCTTCTCTTTCTTCCCCACCTCATACTCCATGAGAAGATTTTATAGGTTCTGGCTTCAAAATATATGCTCAGTTGCTCAGTCATGTCTGACTCTTTGGGACCCCTTGGACTATTGGTCCTGTTAGGCTTCTCTGTCCATGGGATTCTCCAGGCAAGAATACTTGAGTGGGTTGCATTTCCCTCTCCAGGGGATCGTCCTGACCCAGAGATTGAACCCGGGTCTCCTCGTCTCTTGCATTGGGAGGCGGGTACTTTATGACTGCGCCACCTGGGTCTGACTATCTGTCTCTCCCCAGTTCTACCAGCATGGTGCAAGCTGCTCTCATCTCTCACCTGACTGACTGCAGTAGCTTCTTCAGTCTCCTCTGCTCCTGTCTTTGCCTCCTCTCCTGCCTTTGTTCATTCTCAAAGCAGAAGCCAGAGTGATTCATCTGAAAAGTGGGTCTGATCACGTGATCCCTCAAGTCCTAATTCCCCAGAGGCCACAGTCCACTGGGAGCCTTGGCCTGCAGTGGCTGCCCTCTCTGCAATGTTTCTGGCCTCACTTTCTGCCTCTCCCTCCCTCACTCCTTGCCAGCCACACCGGCTTCTTGGATGCTCCTCAAACAAGATGGAATTACACCTCAGGGTGTCCGTGCTAGTTGTTCCCTCTGCCCCGAAGTCTCTTCCCCCAAATATTCACACGGCTAAAACCTTCACCTCCTACAAGTCTCCTCTCCATTCCCGTCTTGTCGATGAGACCACTCCTGACCTGCTTGAAAACCGCATCTCTTCCTCCCAGGACTCCCAGTTCCCCTTTACTCTACTTCAG
>NW_011476271.1:10624-14246 GCF_000754665.1 Bison bison bison | reverse complement strand
AGGTGGTGTTGGAGAAGACTCTTGAGAGTCCCTTGGACTGCAAGGAGGTCCTACCAGTCCATTCTAAAAGAGATCAGCCCTGGGATTTCTTTGGAAGGAATGATGCTAAAGCTGAAATGCCAGTACTTTGGGCACTTCATGCGAAGAGTTGACTCATTGGAAAAGACTCTGATGCTGGCAGGGATAGGGGGCAAGGGGAGAAGGGGACGACAGAGGATGAGATGGCTGGATGGCATCACTGACTCGATGGACATGAGTCTCAGTGAACTCCGGGAGTTGGCGATGGACAGGGATGCCTGGCGTGCTGTGATTGTTGGGGTTGCAAAGAGTCGGACACGACTGAGTGACTGATCTGATCTGACTCTATTTTAGCTTCTCTACCCTCTCCTTATGTTTTTCTCTTCTCTACTGACTCCAAAAGACTTAATATATAAATGAATTTTTCAGATGGACCTAATGTGGTGTCTTGTGAACAATGTATGCTCTCATCTTGTTTCAACCCTCAATATAATGTTTGCTCCTTTATGGTGTGCAACATCCACCCTATCTTATGGTGCCTGTGACTGTAACCACCCATTGGTATGATAACTAAGGTCTTGCTGTGCTACAACAACCACAAGATTTAATGCGATCACCACGGTTCGTGGGCTTACTTATCTTGGGGATATCAGCTTTGATAACTGCAATTACCTCTGTTACTGTGGCAGCAATATCATTGACTCAACAAGTACATACTGCTCAATATGTTGATGCTATGTCCAAAAATGTTTCTTTAACATTGGCACACAATAAGTTATAGACAGGAAACTAGAAATGAGGGTAGACGCCCTAGTAGAAGCAATAATACATATTGGGACTGAATTACAGGCATTAAAAGTGAAGTTGGTACTGTCCTGTCATGCCAGCTACCAGTGGATATGTGTAATGCCCCTGAAAGTAAACGAGACAGATTATAACTGGGAAAAGATTAAAAATCATATTTCAGGTGTCTGGAATAGCTCCAGCACTAGTTTAGATTTAGGGAAACTTCATAATCAGATAAAGACCGTGGAACAGTCCCGATTAGATTTTACTGCCGCAGGAGTACCAAGTGACTTTTTCCGTACATTCTCTAACTTTATTTCAGGAAAGACCATTCTGTCTACTATTTTCAGCTATGCTGCTGTGGCCACTCTAATTCTGCTTCTTGTAATTATTCTTGCTTGTATTGTTAGAACTCTCTGACAGAGCACTCAGAAGCTCGTGACTGATTCGCATCTGGCTGTCTTAAGAAATACAAAAGGGGGAGATGCCGGGAGCCACCACGGGAGATCCCACCCATGAAAAGGTCATGCAGAGAAGACCTGACAGGCAAAGGCGGATCAAGACTCGAGGGACCCCCTGGACCTGCTATTTTATGACTCTCACCAACTCCTGTGATATTAACGGGGGGCTATCCCCAACCACCTTTCTCTGAAAGAAATCAACTTAGAGCTCTAGTTATTAATCTCCTGGGCACAATAGGAGTGTTTCTATCCAAACCCCTTGGATGGCTTTCTAACTTGCCTGACAGGTTTATCCGGACTCTTACAACTACGTATGTGATTGTTTACAGCCTCCCAACCACGAAAGGCACGGAAAGCTTAAGACATTGTAACAATATAGAGCTTTTCGGGGAGTTAAAAATTATTAGAATAGAACTGGTGAAGGATTTCATTGTTGAGCCAATGCTTGCTGCCAAGTTTCCATATCCCTTACCCACTGTGTCCCTGGGAGTATGTTAATTAATATAGTTGGCATATAGAAAAATAAGTAGTAGCCTTGATGTTAACCACTGTAGACCCTTGAGTTAGTAAATTATTTCCTTGTTATACCCCAATGCACCTTTGCCCTATAGAGATGCAACTTTATCTAGTGCTTTCGGGGAGTAGTGCCAAACCTTAGAAAAATCACCTTTTTTCTAGAGAAAATAAGTTTTCTGGTTGACTAACCTCTATCAGAAGAAAAATGTTAACAGGCCTCCTGGCCAGATGATGATGTAAATCACCTAAAGCCTTTGTATACGATAAGTTTGCAGAAAGAAAGCCTGGTCTCGATAACGGTCAAGGGCTGCTGACCCTGCATGATTCTGTGTCTTCAATTCTCCTCTGTGTACAATTGGGGGTATAAAAGCTCCTTTTAAAAATAAAGATACGGGCCTTGCTCACTAAAGCTTGGTCTCCCCGTGCTGGGGTCCAGCCCCCGCAGGATCCAGGGAATCCCTCAGGATGACAGCGTTGGTGATAAGGAAAGTAAAAGGGGAGAGAAAGAGGCTTGATCTTCTTGGTTTACACAGAAAGCCAATAAAGCTCCCCACACCGAACTTGCTCTGTTCATGGAGGCCGCAGGCACCCTCTCGGTGGGGTGAGGATGCACGATGTCCTCTCTCCGGTCAAGACGCCGGGCGCCTTCCCAATCGGGTCTTAGAAGCCCAGGCAAAAAAGTGAACTCAGAGAGCCCCTGTGCCCCAAGGAGTCATCCTGAAAGCAGAAGAGAGAGAGAGAGAGAAAGAAAAGGAAAGAAAGAAAGAATGACACGGGGAGACCAAGCTTTGGTGAGTGAGGCCCATAACTTAATTTTCAAAAGGAACTTTTATACCTTGACTTGTACCTAGAGGGAAATGAAAGATGCAAAGTCGTGCAGAGTCAGCCCAAACATTACATCTGTTTTGTCTTTATCGAAACCAGGATTTTTTTCTGCATACCTTTCCCATAAACAATGTTGTGTACATTATCTTCTGGCCTTGGAGGTCTGTGGACATTTTATGACCCTTTTTTGATAAAGGCTGCTCAACCAGAAAACTTATTTTCCCTTGAAGTGTTTTTTCTTTTTATTTCTAATCTATGTCAGCCTCAGAAAGTGCTAAACAGAGTTACATTCTCACAGAGCAAAGGTGCAGTGAGTTACAACAATGAAAGAACCAATTAGCTCAAAGGTCTGATGTGGTTAATTCCAAGGCTACTACTTGTTTTTCTTACATTCCATCTATGTTAACTACTGCACTCCCAGGTGCACAATGGATAAGGGATATGGGCAGCTGGCAGCAAGCATTGGCACAGCAATGAAGCCCTTTACCAGTACTGCCGGGAGCCAGCATGGGAGAGCCTACCCATGACAATGTCACGTGGGAGAGGCCTGATGGGCAAGGCAAATCAGGACTTGAAGGACCCCCTGGACCTCCTTGAGCATCTACCCCAAAACCAGAATCTGTCTGTTTTACTATTTTACACTTTCACCAACTCCTCTGACATTAATGGGAGGCTATCCCTGACCACCTTCCTCTGAAGGAAATCAACTTAGAGCTCTAGTTAATAAGCCTCCTGATCACAATAGGAGTGTTTCAATCCAAACCGTCAGATGGCTTTCTAACTTGCCTGACAGGTTTAACCGGACTCCTACAGCTATGCCTATGATTGTTTACAGCCTGCCAACCGCGAGAGGCACAGGGAGCTTAATATATTCAAATAGTATAGAGCCTTTTGAGGAGTTAAGAATATTAGAATAGAGCTGGTAAAGGATATTCATTGTTGAGCCAGTGCTTCCTGCCAAGTTTCCATATCCCTTGCCCACTATGTCCCTGGGAGTATCTTAATTAATATAGTTG
>NW_011476271.1:9368-9892 GCF_000754665.1 Bison bison bison | reverse complement strand
CCTGTTTTACTGTCCTTATCACTGACGCTGTCCTCCTGAGGGAATCCCTGGATCCTACCGGGGCTGGCCCCAGTACAGATCAGATCAGATCAGATCAGTCACTCAGTCGTGTCTGACTCTTTGCGACCCCATGAATCGCAGCATGCCAGGCCTCCCTGTCCATCACCAACTCCCGGAGTTCACTGAGACTCACGTCAATCGAGTCAGTAATGGCATCCAGCCATCTCATCCTCTGTCGTCCCCTTCTCTCCTGCCCCCATCCCTCCCAGCATCAGAGTCTTTGCCAATGAGTCAACTCTTCGCATGAGGTGGCCAAAGTACTGGAGTTTCAGCCTTAGCATCATTCCTTCCAAAGAAATCCCAGGGCTGATCTTCAGAATGGACTGGTTGGATCTCCTTGCAGTCCAAGGGACTCTCAAGAGTCTTCTCCAACACCACAGTTCAAAAGCATCAATTCTTCGGCACTCAGCCTTCTTCACAGTCCAACTCTCACATCCATACATGACCACAGGAAAAACCATAGC
>NW_011476271.1:7603-9144 GCF_000754665.1 Bison bison bison | reverse complement strand
TCTCACGGTTGGGAGGCTGTGAACAATCACATGTGTAGCTGCAAGAGTCTGGATAAACCTGTCAGGCAAGCTAGAAAGCCATCAGAGGGGTTTGAATTGAAACACTCCTATCATGCCTAGGAGACTTATTAACTAAAGCCCTATGTTGACTTTTTCCAGAGAAAGGTGGTTGGGGATAGCCCCCTGTTGATGTCAGAAGAGTTGGTGAAAGGCACAAAATAGTAAGACAGACAGATTCTGGTTTTGGGGTAGATGCTCGAGCAGGTCCAGGGGGTCCCTCGAGTCCTGATCTACCTTGTTCGTCAGGTCTCTTCCACATGACCTTCTCATGGGTGGGATCTCCCTTGCTGGCTCCCAGCATCCCCATGTCATTCTTTGTTTTCTTTATCTCTCTCTCTCTCTCTCTTTTTAAGGATGACTCTTTGCAGTACAGGGGCCCTCTGAGCTCACTGATCTGGCCGGGCATCTAAGACTCAATCGGGAAGGCGCCTAGCGTCTTCAGGGGAGGGGACGCCCTGTGTCTTCACCCCACCAAGAGGGTGCCTGTGGTCTCTGTGAACAGAGCAAGTCCGGTGTCACGGACATTATTGGCTTTCTGTGGAAACCAAGGAAGATCAAGCCTCTTTTTCTCCCCTTTACCTTTCCTCTTTCGCTGATGCCGTTCCTCCTGAGGGTATCTCTGGATCCTGCCGGGGCTGGACCCCGGTAGTGTGGTGAGCTCTAAGAGCTTGACTTTGGTAATACATTGATCAAACGCATTTGCTACATGCGTTTCATGATGGTCTCTGGGAAGGAATCAGTGTGATAAAGGGGCCAACTTATTAGATATGATTCATTCACATCCGTGTTTCCTAGAAATACACAGCCTGAATTATGAAATTCAACAGTGTGTGTGAATTAGCAACAGGGAGGGCGGAAAATAATGTAAAACTAGGACATGACTTATCATGGTCAGTAGGATCAGGAAGCCCTTCCATACATAGTCCAGCCTATTATAAAACATCAAACATATAATGATAATATAAAACATAATAGAAAACACTATAATAATAGTCATAAAACATAACTATTCCTTGTATTATAATCATTCATATTTCATGCAAGCTTGTGTTCCCCTTCCTTTTTTTATAGCTATAGGGAACTTGCAGTTTAATAAGACTTTAAGTTGTATACTTGTCTTATTTCCTCTGTTTCTTTGAAAAACGAATCCCTTTTGATTCTTCAATCTCGACGTAATCTATGGTTGCCAGTAGATCTTTAACGACACTGGGAAGAGGGTTCCATGGCAGGACTTGCCTCGCTGCTACGTACTCAATTACTTTAATGATCTAAATGATTCATTGGATGGTTAATTCTTGGCATTTTGGGATTAATAGCCATTTGCACTACTGCCACTGTTGCAGGCATTGCTTTACAAACCTCAGTTCAAACACGCAACTTTATTCAAAATTGGACCAAAGATGCTCATACTATGTGGACCACTCAGGCTCAGGTAAATGAGGAAGTTCAAGATGAAATACAGGAAATAAAAACAGCCATCC
>NW_011476271.1:3507-7262 GCF_000754665.1 Bison bison bison | reverse complement strand
CTAATGGTTATATGCGTATTATACTGATGCCTTTCAACTAATATTGTTCAAACTAAACAAACTCAACTGGTCCAGGCCTTTTTCACAAAAGTATCTACAGTCACCCCCAATTATGAAAAAATAAAAAAGGGGGAATTGTCAGGGGACGTTCAACTTTAAGGGATCCAATGTCTTGCATTTTCTTCCTTTGTGTGCCATTTCTCAGAGACTCTGTTCCTTATCAGTTCCTCGAAAACAGGAACAAGCAGAGCTGCATACAGTTCTCAGGACTTAGATCATGGGAAAGGGCACCTGCTTGGATTCCCTTCAGTGACTCCCTTCAATGACCTTTTACTTACAGGACTATCCATTTTGTTGCAACTAATGGAATTTCATTTTTAATGGCTGAGTAATGATTTTATTGAAGGTATAAAAGCATCTGTCTACAATGAGGGAGACCAGGTTTGATCCCTGGGTCAGGAAGGTCCCCTGGAGAAGGAAATGGCAATCCACTCCAATACTATTGCCTGGAAAATCCCATGGACAGAGGAGCCTGGAAGGCTACAGTCCATGGGGTGACAAAGAGTCGGACATGCCTGAGCAACCTCACTTTCACTTTGAAGCATGCAATGAAGTTCTTTAGTAAAAGGTGAATGAGGGCCGTACAGATTTACAGCCTTTTTCACCTGTTGCATGTGAGAAAATTCAATGCGTTCCTATTGCGGTATTAGTTGCCCTTTAGCATAAACATTTCCTAACAGAAGAAAGGCAAGAAGATCATCCGCCTCAGAGACTTGCGATTGCAAAGCCAGTACATCAGAAAGGCTTTGTCGTGAAGGACAATGAGTGGATTGTCTGTTTTCATAAATATGAGTGTGTGTTAGGGGCTTCTTGTCAGCAAAAAAAGTATTGTTGGCTTTAGTGTCAAAGAGAGCATCAGAAGAATCATCATCAGATTAATTTTGTCCTCTAATTGAGGGGACCTTTGGCTTTGTGCCCATTACAAGAGAAGGGGGAGGAGCACTTGGGACAGACGGAGCAGGGATGGTGGGAAAGTTTTGAAACATTTTATGTTGCTGTAACTGGGCCTTCTGTAGAGTCTTATCATCTAATTTATATTCGTATAATGAGCATTCTGCTTGTTGATGAATATCAGGGGGGCTAGAATGGCCTTGAAATAGCAAAATCACAACTTAAATGAAGGCCCACAAGGGCCAGAAATTTATTCGAATATTTTCTCCCCGTCTTACGGCTTGTTCAACATGTTCTTTAACCCAGCTCCAAATTTCTACATCGAAACTGCCTTCATCAGGGAGCCAGGGATTATATTTAACCACTGTTCGGAGACAAGCCTCTATCCACTGACGCAAAACCGAAAGTCCTTGAACCTTAAATAAATGATGAAGTAAAGTAGAAAAGTGGTGGGGCTTTCTAGCCGTTTGTCGTATAACCCCGCACTTACCGACCTCTGTAGTTCCTAACAGTTGGCTCCAGTTCTTGCCAAGGGCATTCACCAGGTCCTTGTTCGGGGGCCACTTGTCACAGTCTTTGTAGCCCGGGACCTGGGGACTGGAGTGGACGAGAAGAAGGAAGCAGGGGACCCACGTCTCAAAACAAGGGTGCTTTATTTGCAGAAACGCATGTTTATGTATCTTCATACAAGGCAGCTTTAGTCAGTAAAAAAAATTGAGCAAAAACAAAGCCAAGCAAATAATAATCTTAAAAGGGCCAGAAAGCATCCCATATACTAAGGAAGAGGGGCATAACTGAATAATTACCTTTAAGTAAAAGGTCACTGAAGGGAGTCACTGAAAGGAATCCAAGCAGGTGCCCTTTCTCATTATCTCAGTCCTGAGAACTGCATGCAGCTCTGCTCATTCCTATTTTCCAGGAACTGGTAAGGAATAGAGACTCCTTGAGAAACAGCACACTAAAGAAAAAAATGCAACATATTGGATCCCTTAAAGTTGAACGTCCCCTGACACAGAGCAATTATTTTGAGCATCAGTTTGATCTGAACCAGGATATTATGTGTATGTGAATGAATCACATTTAACAGCTATCATTACCATTTGCTACTATTGTATTCAAAGAACTACATTCTGAATGTATCAAGGTTTCCTGTTTCCATGAATAAAATAGAAACCCTTATGTCACAACCTTGGATGAATTGTGTTTATTCCATCAACACAGTTTTCTCTCACTTCAGTACTTATAACAGAAGCTAAGAAGGCACCATTCGGCTCTCAGGTTTAAATAATCTAGAACAATTTCTTGTCACCATGGAATCAAACAACATAAAATTTGGGGGTTACATAGTCATAATTTGTAACTAAAGTTACTCTGTCTACACTCTATGCCAGAACATTCATATAACTGTAATCCAAATAGCACAGGAGTTCATTTTAGACTGAATTCCATTAATGTACAAAAATTTCATCAAATAAACTTAAAGGTCTCATCTGCTTTATTTTTATTTTTGGCTGTGCTGGGTCTTCGTTGCTGCATGCAAGGTTTGCTGTGTGTGTTGGCTTTTCTTGTTGGGGAGCGTATCCTCTAGATGCGAGGGCTCAGTAGTTGCAGCTCACACACTCTAAAGCATGGACTCAGTAGCTTCAGCACACACTGTTAATTGTCCTGTGGCATGTGGGATCTTCTCAGACCAAGGATGGAACCTGATGCTCTGCATTGACAGGTGGATTCTTAACCACTGAACCATTGGAGAAGTCCCTCATTAGCTTTATTGAATGATTCATGCATTGGGCAGAATTCAACCTGGTAAGTGGGTGCTTACCTTAACATCTCAAGATGTTGAGGGTATTTTCATTATGTATCTGTTACAGATTTTTGGCTTCTCCTTACTATGAAGTTTTTATTTAGATATGGGCTCTTGGTGTTTCTTAGACTTGGGTGACTGTTTCCTTTCCCAGATTAGAGTGGTTTCAGCTGTTTTCTCCTCCGAAGATCGTTCCTGTCTTCTTCTGGGACTCCTACAGGGCAAATATGAGTGGCTTATCGTCCAAGAGGTCTCTTAAAATCTCCTCCTTTTGTTCTTTTTTACTCTGTTCAGTAGTGGTGATTTTCAGTACTCTTCCTTCTGGCTCACTGATGTGTTTTCTGCCTCATTTAGCCTGTTCTGATTCATTTTAGTTTCTGGGTTTTTTTTGTTTTGTTTTTTGTTTTTATAAATTTCACTTACTATATTCTTCCATTCTGTTTGGTTGGTTGTTATATTTTCTACGTCTTCGTTAAATACTTCTCAGTTCTCAGGTCATGCATTCTTCTCCCAAGTTCTTTGATCATGTTTACTACCATTACTCTGAACCCTTTCAAGTAGATTGTCTATCTCCACATTACTTAGTTCTTCTGGGGTTTTGTCTTGTTCCTCCCTCTGAAACATATTCCTCTGTCACCTCATTTTGTGTAAATTACTATTTGTATTCTTATCTATCTTGTAGCATAGTTACGTTTCTTTACCTTGGAGAAGTGGCCCTTTGCAGGAGATATCCCAGGCACCCTTATTCTGATCCAAGGGCCAGAGGACATCTGATCGCAGGGTGGTTTCCCACGGGTATTTGTTGACTCGGTTTGCAAGCTGTGGGACTCTACTTTTCTTGCTTTTGGTGTCTGCCCCCTGATGTGAAGAGCCAATTCATTGGAAAAGACCCCGATGCTGGGAAAGATTGAGGACAGGAGGAAAAGGGGGCGACAGAGGACTAGAGGGTTGGATGACATCACCGATTCAATGGATATGAGTTTGAGCAAACTCCAGGAGA
>NW_011476271.1:1239-3003 GCF_000754665.1 Bison bison bison | reverse complement strand
GCAGGCAGGTCTCACCATCCAGGATCCTAGCAAACGATTGTGTTTTGCCCTTCATCTCAGCTTCGTCTCCATGTGCTTGAGGCTTCGTCTGCACCTGTTAAGAGTGAAGTCTCTGTTTTCCCCGTTCCTGTGGAGCTCCTGCAGTCAGGGCCCGCTGGGCTTCAGAAGTAAATGTTAAAGATCTCTATGGCCTTATTCATTGATTCATGGGTTGGTCAGCATCCCACCTGGTAAATAACAGGTGCTCCCAGAAGCTGTCTGTCGTCTTCACACCAAGGTATATATGAATCAGTGGGTTGTTTTCAAATTTTTGTGACCTGAATATACTCATAAATGCCATGACCTGTACAAAGTAGGTACAGCATAAACATGAAGAAGCTGAGTTTCTTTAGGGGTGGGGTTCACTTCCATGAAAAAACTGAAATGGCAAAATGGTGAAATGAAGTGTTTAATTTGGGAGTTGGCGGTGATCAGGTGCTTGAAAGTCAAGTGAGTAGAGTTGCACAAGCATATAGTGAAGGGAATGACTATGGATTCCAATTGTATTTTGTGACAGGAAACTAGTCTCCAGTGCCAAATGCCTGCAAGACATCCTGCCATTTCTCAGTGTTGTATTCACATTCAGAGCCCGAAGATCTTGCAGAGAAACTGAGATGTGTTCTTCGTTCCCAACTGAAAATACTTTCCTTGATAACTGATGTTAAATTGGACTCAAATTCACTTTTATATCACAGATTGCAAGTCCTTGTCTTAATGCTTTATGCATGCTATCTTTTTGAATTTGAGCTCCAAAATAAGTACTGATGTTCTTTCTCGTTTCCCAGATGAAGGAACTTGAATGGAACAAAAATCACCTCATTCCAGGAAGTGACGGAATGGGAGCTTGAATTCACGTTGTCTTACCTCAAAGATCTTGTCATCATGTTGCTACATGAGGCCCAGGTTGTTGGCATGGCTACAATAATTCTTGTTGGCATGGCTATGATAATTCTTGTTGGCATGGCTACAATAATTCCTGCCGAGGTGCAGGCAGGCACAAAGCGTGGGACAAGTCACCTTGTCCCAGTTGTATTTCTGGGGGAACAGCTGAGGTCGGAGGCTCCCTGCGGAGGCACCTCAGGCAGCAGACCAAGTGCAGGTGGACTCTCTGCATATAGTAATTCTGAGAGAGTAGGGCCATCCACCAGCTCTGTGCCCACAAAAGTCAAATGCTGCTGGTCAGTTAGGATGACCTCAGTGTGCTTACAAAGATCTGTTGGAAGAACTTAACAGAAAAACCTGAACAAAACTGTTTGGCCAAACCAATAAATATCTGTGTCCACTGGGCTGCCTCCCAGAAAAAAAAGACAGAAATAAACATTTCATTCATGTATTTAGACTGTTTTTTTTAGACATAATTTTGTTGCATAGTTTAGTCTGTAGAATAGTGAAAATGTAACTTTTATACACACCATGTGTGTGTGCTAAGGTGCTATGGTTTTTCCAGTAGTCATGTAGGGATATGAGAGTTGGATTATAAAGAAAACTGAGTGCTGAAGAATTGATGCTTTTGAATTGTGTTGGAGAAGACTCTTGAGAGTCCCTTGGACTGCAAGGAGATCCAACCAGTCCATCCTAAAGGAGATCAGTCCTGGGTGTTCATTGGAAGGACTGATGCTGAAGCTGAAACTCCAATACTTTGGCCGTCCTCATGCGAAGAGTTGACTCATTGGAAAAGACTCTGATGCTGGGGGGGATTGGGGGCAGGAGGGGAAGGGGATGGCA
>NW_011476271.1:0-1139 GCF_000754665.1 Bison bison bison | reverse complement strand
TGTCAGAGGATGAGATGGCTGGATGGCATCACCGACTCCATGGACGTGAGTTTGAGTGAACTCCGGGAGTTGGTGATGGACAGGGAGGCCTGGCGTGCTGAAATTCATGGAGTCGCAAAGAGTCGGACTCGACTGACCTACTGAACTGAACTGACATAATTGGACAAGATTGTGGTTGCTGAGGTTTAGAAGATAAACATGAGTAAGATATGAAACACTTTAGAGTAACAATAATTTATTTTCTATTAGAAATCATATCATTTTAATGGAGGACTAAAAGAGAAACTCTTGGCAGAACTCTATTAGCCTTTGTCCTGCTTCATTCTGTACTCCAAGGACAAATTTGCCTCTTACTCCAGGTGTTTCTTAACTTCCTACTTTTGCATTCTAGTCCCCTATAATGAAAAGGACATCTTTTTTGGGTGTTAGTTCTAGAAGGTCTTGTAGGTCTTCATAGACCTGTTCAATTTCAGCTTCTTCAGCGTTTCTCTTGGGGCATAGACTTGGATTACCATGATATTGAATGGTTTGCCTTGGAAACGAACAGAGATCATTCTGTCCTTTTTGAGATAGCATCCAAGTACTGCATTTTGGACTCTTGTTGACTATGATGGCTACTCCATTTCTTCTAAGGGATTCCTGCCGACAGTAGTAGATATAATGGTCCTCTGAGTTAAATTAACCCATTACAGTCCATCTTAGTTTGCTGATTCCTTGAATGTTGACGTTCACTCTTGTTATTTCCTGTTTGACCACTTCCAATTTGCCTTGATTCATGAACCTAACATTCCAGCTTCCTATGCAATATTGCTCTTTACAGCATTGAACCTTGCTTCTATCACCAGTCCCATCCACAACTGGGTGTTCTTTCTTTGGCTCCATCCCTTCATTCTTTCTGGAGTTATTTCTCCACTGATCTCCAGTAGCATATTGGGCACTTACCAACCTGGGGAATTCATCTTTCAGTGTCCTATCTTTTTGCCTTTTCATATGGTTCATGGGGTTCTCAAGGCAAGAATACTGAAGTGGTTTGCCATACCCTTCTCCAATGGACCACATTCTGTCAGACCTCTCCACCATGACCCATCCATCTTGGGTGGCCCCACAGAGCATGACTTAGTTTCATTGAGTTAAACAAG
>NW_011476270.1:19616-20925 GCF_000754665.1 Bison bison bison | reverse complement strand
ATTCCCGGGGCATTCCATGCCCCTCCCACACATACCCGGTCCTACACACCACCGGCCACACCCGTGTACTGAGAACCCGTGTGGTGAGGAAGCCCAGGCGGAGGGGTCCCTTCTCTGACACCAGTGGCAGCTCCCAGATAAAGGAGCCACGGAGCCTTCAGGAAAGTCCCCTCCCCCTAAGCTGGGGCCCAGACACCATGCAGTGGAGACAACCCACTCCAATCCATATACACCATGAGCATGCTGGTAAATGGTTGCTTTACACCCTGAGTTGAGGGGAGATGTGTGATCGGTCTGTGGTGACTGGAACAAAGGCATCTCTGCCGGGTTAGGTCAAAGTGGTTAGAAAATCATTGCTACATTTATCAGTATCAAATTCCTAGTTTAAGGGGATTAAATTTCGAGAGGGAGGGGGTATGCAGTAGATACTGCTTCTGTAGATTCATATCTAACAGCAGGGGTGTGGGGTGGCGTGGAGTGAGGTGAGGAGAAATGGAATTCGGATGAGGGATGAAAGGAAGCAAAAGCAAGATGAAATCTGTATTGTAAGGTGGGCATTCTCTAAAATTACTCCAAAAGGAAAAGTTTATTTAAAAATATACGACGGGCAGTGGCTGCTGCAGTTTCTGACTTCTGATCTATGTTCTTGGGATTATCCCCACCAGCTCACTCCCCCTGGTTCAGGGGGCACCTTTGGACACTAGGGCTGAGCTGGGAGGTGACAAGGTTCTCAGTGCCCAGTTGAGAGGAGCGCCCCTTAGGCTGGGTCGCTGAAGGTTTTCCGGTGGTCCTGCCGCAGAGCAGGCACCTGGTGGTGGACGGAGGATGAGGAAAGACAAGAGGGGACCGGGCAGTAAGGAAGGGCGGCCGTGGCTTGGGGGTGCGGGGTGCCTCAGAGACACGACACCGAGACAGAGGTGACAACCTGCGGACCCGGGGAGGCTCCACTCACGTGCCCTTTTGCGCGGTGCCTGAAGGTGATCAGAAACTCAGGCTCTGGTCCTGGGAGCGCCAGAAACCTCCTCAGGGCTCTGAGACTTCCGAGTCCATCTCCAGAGAGAACCCCGACTGCAAGATAACCCTCCTGGGTTGAGTGATCAGCCTCCTGCCTGGGAGCTGCGGCCGCCAGCCGGGTCTGCCCCTGCGCGCCAAGCTTCTGCCTACAATCCCCGCCGCCGAGCTCGGGCTCCTCTCCCGGGCAGGATCCGGCTCCAGGACCGCACGGAGCACAGAGGCTGCGGCCTGGGCGAGCGCCGGGAAGGCTGTTTCACGCCTTCCTACCCGCCCCGGCGGCGACTCCACTCGCCGC
>NW_011476270.1:12723-16753 GCF_000754665.1 Bison bison bison | reverse complement strand
GGCCGCCCCCGGGTCCCGGGCCACCGTACGCGCTGGGCTGCGGCGGCGCCGCGCGCTGGTACTCGCGGTCTCACGGAGGCTACGGAGGCGGCCTCAGCCCTGACAGTGAGTGGGGCGTGGGGAGGGGTGGCCCGGGTGGTGGGGCCCGGCTTCTTCCCATCGCATTTGCTCCGGGACTTTGGGTTCGTTGGCGGCCTTTCTGGGCCGCCCTCCTCCTGTGTCTGTGGTGGGCTCTACGGGCGCGTGTGGAGAGCCCCTGGGTGAGCAGATGTGGAGGCTCATTCTGCAGGGTAAGGTCCCCCACGCAGGGAGAAGCTTTGGCAGGGTCTGGGTTTGGCCCAGAGCCTTGGGAGAGCAATCTGGGGATAGGGGACAGCAGCAAAGAAGAGGAAAGAAAGGGAGGGTGAAATAGAACCGAGAACAAGAGGACACGTGAGGGGACACGGTGGGGAGAGGCAGAAGCAAAGAGGGAAGAGCGGAAGAAAGGCGTTGGGAGAGGAGGAAGGAGAAGCGGGAGAGAGAAGAAGAAAAATAGCAGACCGAAAAGAAAGCTGTACGTGATGGGGAGACAGAGCAAAGATAAAGGGCGGAAGACACGGCAGAGTCAAACTCAGCAAAATGAAGGGGGCATGGCGTGGGGGGAGCCCCTGCTCTGGAGCGCGGGGTTGGGGGCGGTAGTCTTCCACAGAAGCTGTGTCCGCAAAGCCCTGTCTCCTCTGCCAGCTGAAGACCAGGCCTGGGGCAGGGGCCTAGATCTCCCTGTTGGGTCTCCGCGGCCCCTTGGCCATGGCTGTGCCAGGCAAGGAGGCTGTGTTCCGAACCAACCCCCTCTCTCCTTTCTCTGCCCCTCCCCCTCCCTTGCCTTTGTTCCCTGCTGAGAGCTCTGAGGCTGGGGGTGGTGGATTTCAGCCCCAGAACCCACTCACCCCTCTTGCCCCGGCATTCTGGAGGTGCGTTCTGCTCTCCCCCTCCCCAGGGTGGCTGCCTCCCTTGGGGCCCTGCCCTTTGGAGGAGGACCCCCAGAAGCAGGACTAGGAAGCTCGGCTAACCTCAGCCCTGGGCTTTGCCAGCCCCTGCCCCCTGCACGCCAAAGTGCATCCTGCGAGGCCAGCAGAGGACTCGGGCTCCTGCTCTGAAGTGCTTTCAGCTCCTAGCAAAAGTTAGCACAGAAAGAGTGCTGTGGGTGGGGGTAGGTGGTTAGACCCCTGTCACCTCTTGGATAACCCCCTCCTTGGTGTAGGAGTGAGCACTTTGCAAAGGGACCCACCTCTCAGAACCTATGCCCAGAAGGTCCGGGACCCCCTACCCTCTTCATTTCGCTTCCAGGAAGCTTCAGCAGGCCTGTTTGGTTATTTGCCCTGAAATTGAGTGATCAAATGTAGTGCCCTTCTGGGGGGCTGTTTCTGAAAGGGTCTCACAGGGTGAAATGTGTTCCCCTCCTGCCCCTGGAGTTTTGCCCCAACCCAAGCCCCAGCCCCACCAGCAGCCCCCAGAGACATGGTCCTTCCTAGTTCGTATAATGCGGGTTGGGGGTCCCTGTTTTGTACCAGAGCTGGCAGGCCCGGCTTGGCTTCCTGTGGCAATACAAGGGCCTCTGAATCTGGGGACCCCCCATATCAGGGGTGCACATGCCAGCCTGGAACCTGACCCCTCTTTAGACATAGTGAGGGCTCACACCACCGGCAGCGGCACCGGCAGGGACACAGCACACCTGCGCGGCTGCTGGGCGTGGGGCGTATGCACCAAGCTGCTCACACCGGCTCACCAGTGTTTGCTAAGCGCCTACACTGCGGGCACACCGCTGCTTTTGGTGGGCCGGCCTGGCCAGACTCGACTGCAGGAATACCAACCTGGGGCCTCTGTGCACGCAGAAGGCTCAGCCCAAGGCAGAAGGGACGCTGGCCTGAGTTGGTATCGCAAGCCCGGAAGTCAGGCGGCTGCCCCCTTTCACACTGAGCTTGGAGTCTGGACCAGCATCTGAGTCCTGGGCAGGCTCTCTCACCTGAAGCCATCATCCTTTGCCAGCCCTGGGGGTGGGGGGCAAGGCATTGATTCACCTCTGGGAGACAGGGTGGAGCTTGGTTCTTGCAGCGTGAGCTGGGGTGGGGGGGTTCTGTGGGCTTCTGCACCCCACACCCTCAGATTCAATCAGGGCCTCATGGGCTTGGGGTGGCGTGAGGGAGCCGAGTGTTTCTACACAGCCAGAGCTGCACTTGTCTGTGCGCCCTCCGAGCTGACTGTGGGCAGAGAGAGCACACCTCTGTGGACATCTGGATTAGGGGCACAGAAAACGAGGGTGAACAGGCCACCCGTGTCACCAGGGAGGAGTTTTGTTGGCCGGTCATCTGCATTCGCTTATTCTCCATCAATGGGAATGTTTCTATGCAAACGGAAATTCTGCATCTTCTCCTAGGAGTGAGTGGGGAGGGATCGTGGCAAGTCTTTATTTCTGGGTCTGGGGGTCTTGGCGGAGGGCTGAGTGCCGGGGGTGAGGTGGTCTCTGTGCTGGTTTTGCGGGTGTATATTTCTCAGAAGGACCTTTCTTTCCTCTGTGAGGTGAGCCTCTGGGGCTGTTGAGTGTTGTTTCGATTCGAAGCCAGTGGTTATGGGAGCCAGTCTTTTTCGTGTGTTTCTGTTTGTGTTTTGGTGTTTCTTTTCTTCCGTTTTTTCCTCTCTCTGTGGATGCGCCCGCAGAGTGTTCCCAGCGTGTTGGTTTGGAGCTTAGCTCAGGTCTTCAAGTTCACCTCTGGATGCCCGGCCTCTCTCGGACCAGCGCGGGGTGAGATCTACCGAGCGTGGTGGAAAACGACCCGCCGCCATCGGCGGAGCTGTCTGGGGACTGTTTCCTTGCTGTGGTCGTGGTAGACCTCACGGGGTGCGGGGAGCAGCTGGCTTCAGCGACAGGTTCGCGGAGGGGATGAGCCTCCAGAACCAACCGTGTTCCTCCTCTTTCCCCCCTGCAGCCAGCGACCGGGACTCACCGGAGACGGGCGAGGAGATGGGCCGCGCAGAGGGCGCCTGGCCGAGGGGCTCCGGGCCGCGAGCGGTGCAGCGAGAGGCGGCGGATCTGGCGGCGCGCGGACCGGCGGCCGGCGCGGAGGAGGCGGCGGAGCTGGCCGAGGCCCCCGTGGCGACGGCGGCGCCGGGGAGGCCCGCGGCGGGGGCGGCGGCCGCAAGAAGAAGACGCGCACCGTCTTTTCGCGCAGCCAGGTCTTCCAGCTCGAGTCCACCTTCGACCTGAAGCGCTACCTGAGCAGCGCCGAGCGCGCCGGCCTGGCCGCGTCCCTGCAGCTCACCGAGACGCAGGTCAAGATCTGGTTCCAGAACCGCCGCAACAAGTGGAAGCGGCAGCTGGCGCCGAGCTGGAGGCGGCCAGCCTGTCCCCGCCGGGCACGCAGCGCCTGGTCCGCGTGCCGGTGCTGTACCACGAAAGCCCCCCCGCCGCCGGGGCCGCCGCCGCAGCCGCGCTGCCCTTCCCGCTGGCCCCCGCCGCGCCCGCGCCGCCCCCGCCGTTGCTCGGCTTCTCCGGGGCCCTCGCCTACCCGCTGGCCGCCTTCCCGGCTGCCGCCTCCGCGCCCTTCCTGCGGGCGCAGATGCCAGGCCTGGTGTGAGCATCCCCGACCTGCCGGGCCCACGCCTCGAGGCCAATCGGGACTTGTGCGGACGCGCCCCCCGGGGGCGTGGCGGCGGCGGTGGAGCCTGGAGGCCTTCGGTCGATCCGGGGTTAGGGGGCGCTCCGGTGGACCCACTGCGCCTCCGGAGCGCAGGCTGCTGCCTCGAGGGCCGTGCCTACGCCTGTCGGAGGATCGGCCAGAATGTAACAGAGACGCAGGTGATTGTGGCTCCACAGACAGTCGCTAGGCTGGGTCCCCGCCGGGAACACAGCATCACAGACAGTCGGCCCTGCAGCCCAGGGTCCTCCCCTCCCGGGGACAGGCCTCAACCTCTGAGCAAACCCAGCTCGCACCCCTCCGGAGCCAGCAGCTGGGCGCAGTCCACAGCAAATCCAGGCTGCCCAAGATGCTTTGTG
>NW_011476270.1:7436-12560 GCF_000754665.1 Bison bison bison | reverse complement strand
CTTTGTGGAAGGGCCCACTCTTCCAGGCACAATGACCCTGCCCCGGACTATGCATCAGCGACCTCCGGAGCACTGCGATCAGCCTGATGGCCTTGACCTTGCATCCGGGCAGAGAAAGATTCCCAGGGAGCGAGTTCCGGTGAGGGGAACGGATGAAGATCCCGCCAGGTGGTGCTTCCGTCAGATCGTCCATTCCGAAGGCAGGGTTCCTCTCTCGGGCTGCGGCCCTGGTTATCCCGGCGAAGACTTTTTTTTTTTAAAACGAATCTACTTATTTGCGTATGGAATAAAAAGGGACATTTTCTGGACAGTTGCCGCTGTTTTGTAATCCCTGGGGCTGAGCTCCTCTCTGGTAATGCACTGTGGTGGGCGCCATCCCCAGCATCCTGGAGCACCTTCCAGTACTGGCCGCGGGCAGGTGGGTAGGTGGGCAGGGCAGGCCCCCACTTTACCTGGACAGGGAGGCCCAGGGAGGCCTTAGGGGAAGTCAGGGTTGGGGGGGAGAGGGACCTAGAGTGGAAGAAGGGATCCCCTCCCACCCCGTGTCGCTCAGTTCTGGGACCTTCAGTACAACCAGAAGTCAGGAGTCGGGCGAAGGCAGAATCTATTACTTGGCCCAGGGGGCTGCCAGCTACGTGGGCCCCTGTGCCCACGGCTCCTTCCTACCCTGGAGCTGAGACTCATCTCTGACACCGGGGCTCCTTCTTTTGGTCAAAACAAAACGTTGGCGCCAGACAGCCCAGCAGGGCCCAGCGAGGAGCAGGGCTCTCTGGCCGGGGCCTCACCCCCTGGGCCATCGGCAGTCCCTCTAGAACTGAGGGATTCAGACCCTGGGCAAGGTCCTGAGTTATGGGCTCTGAGTGAATGCCTATTGCTTAGCTCGTTGCCCTGGCTGGATCTCTGCAGCCATCCTGTTGCAGGGTGGAAACAGTGGTCTCCTGTGTGAGGGAAAGATGCTTTATGGGGTGCTCATAAAGATGCTTTAAAGATGCTGCTCAAGTCTGGGGAGAGAAGCCATTCAGTTGCTTGAAAGGGTCGCTGCTGAGTCAGAATGGAACCCCTTGGAAACCTGTCTTCACCCCCCTGGCTTTGGGTCTTTGAGTGGAGCAGACATTCCCGGCTGAGATGCACAGCCCGGTCCCTCCGTCTGGCCAGTCTGGCCCTTGGAGTTCTCAGTGGTGGCGACAGACAGCCCAGGAGAAGGCACCACGGGGGTCTCCCCACCCCCCCGGGGTGGGGGGGAAAGGAGGTCCATCTGTCTGCTCCTGCAGCCCAGCTCCCTGACCCAGAATCATCCCCTGCCCCAGCCCTTCCAGTTGGTTCAGTGTGCCCTGAGGCTGGGCTCTGGCAAGCTGGGGAGGGGGGCGTCTCCAGGGGGATGGTGGGGCGGGCAGCCAGTGGCCTAGGTGGTCCTTGCTCCTCTGGGCTCTAAGGTCCCCACCTTCAGGCTCCCAGAGCCCAGGGCCTGACCAGAGCAGGCAGGCCCCCTGAGAGCCTCACATCTCCCCTCCAACCGGTCCCCCAACGGCTGCTGCATTTCCTCCCTTTGAGGGTGGGGTCTGCTCTTCCTGGAGAAAGGGAGAGCCGCCCTTTCCCCATCGGTTTCACTGGACTTTGTTAGGAGCGACTTACCATCTGTTTCCCTACAGTGAGCTGGCTCCTAACTATCTCCAGAGGCCTTTGGTCCAGACCAGAGGCCACGGGCGGAAGTGTGTGCCAAGAAGACCTTTGGAGAAGCAGTGGCATCTCTGCTTCCTCCCTCTCTCTCTCCCACTGGGCCCTCTCGGGGTCTCCACCGCACCCTTGGCTGGGCTCCACGTGGGACCCTGGGCCGCTGGCCCTTTGGCGGCGGCCGCACACGGTCAGCAGACATACCCCTGCCGGTTCTCCGAGAGCTGTGCACCAGCATGCCTGCGCAGAGCTGGCCACCGGGCCAGCGCAGGTCCCGCCTGCGCACCAGGCGGGCAGCCGGGCGGTGCCGTGCCTCTGTGCTCCTGGCCGGCGGCACCGCACGCCGGGGCACCGCGCGCGGATACACGGCGGCAGCGCTGGGATTCGGCAACTGCGGGGATCCCGGGCACTCGGACCACGAATGGGATCCTTAAAACCGGGTTAAAGACGTGTTGCCAGCGATGCAACCGTTGGATTCGACTGTTTGGTGGCTGATGCCGGCGCGGTCCCCAGGTCGTGGCGACCAGACCGACCGCAGGGCGCAGCGGAGCACCGTATGGGTCCCACGTCCCCGGGCCGCTCGGTCGCCGCGGCGGCTCGGTCCGCACCAACCACGGCTCCAGGCCGGCTGGGGAGCCGCGTGGCCCCGGGGCCACAGGCAGCGAGGGGCTGTGGGCCGCGTTTCCAGACCCTTGGATCTGCCCCCCGGAAGCAGCGAACCTAGCTGCCGGGCCTGGGACTGTCGCCGGGGTCAGAGAGGAGGTTTCTGCGCGGCTGAAGGACTGCCTGGTTCCCCGGAGGCAGAGACAAGGTGGGCGGGGGAGCAGCTTCCTTGCCTGCCAGCTCCAAGCTCCACTGGGTGGGAAGGAAGCGGGAGGTGGAAGGGAGGCTTGTTCCCCCCTTGAGGGAAGGGTCGGCAGCTGGAAGCCTAACGCTGAAGTACAGAAAGTGGATCCAAACGGGGATCGGGCCAACAGGACTCCGGGAAACTGATTTTACCCCCTAATTACCCAGCGTGTGGAGTGTCCCACCAGGGGCCGCACAAACCACAGCGAAGCCTGGGCGGGAGAGGCAGCCCGAGGGGGTGGGGGGCCAGGCTGGGGATGAGCCGGGCTCCAAGCTCCAGCGCCACGGGCGCAGGTCGGCCTCACCCAGGCGCCTGCTGGCTCCGCTCCTGGTGGGGGCTTTGCTCTGTTTCTGCCCCGCGTGCCCTGGCCCTCTCCAGCCCTCCAACCCTAGCTTCTCCTTACACGAAACCCTATTCCAGCCACCGTGGGTTGCCTAGGGGCTTCTAGCTGCAGAGTCCCCGAGCCCAGCTGGGTCTACCAGGCTTTGAACATCTGGGCGGACCTGCAAGGTTCCCTACCAAGTTCGCGCAGAATCAGACGTGCTAAAAGGGACCGGTGGGTCCCATTCCCCACCCATCTCCTCCCCTCTTTCTACCCCTCCCCTCCCCCCTCTCCACCTCCCCTTCCTCCTGGGTTGCTCTGTGCGACCAGCCCCACCTGACCACTGCAGATCCTGGTTGAGAGAGCGAGTGGGCAGCACCTGAGCTCACTTCTACCCACCTCGTCCAAAGCCCTGGTGAGGGACTGATGAATTCTCCAGGAATTGCCCTTCTCCTACTCTGCACGCGGGGATTCCCCGACTCCTTCCCACCCAGGGTCTCCCCTCCTCATCAGATACAGGTCAGGGGCTGTCGTGCCTCCCCCCCAACCTCCTCCCCCAAAGCTTAGCTTGGCTTCAGGGGGAGAAGATTCCCCAGAGTCTTGGTGCTCTGAACCTACCCAGAAGAAGGCGGCCCACCTGGGCAAGAAGGAAGGGGCTGAGAGGGGTCAGCTGGGGCCCGAGAGAGACACCAGGGCCCGGCCAGCTCTGCTCTCACTCCTGTTTGTAGGTGTCTCCCAACCATCCTTCAAGGCCGTCTGGCCTCACCTGGAGATTCTCCCAAAGGGAAACTGGGGCTTTGAGGTCAGAGACCCTGAGGCAGGGACTCCTTGAAGTCAGTCACTGGGCCACTCCGGCCCAGATCCCCTTTCCCTCACCTGGCGCTGCTATGGAGGCCAGGTGCCTGGTCCTGGGGTCACTCCTCCCTGATGGGGGCCAACCAGGATCATCTGGATCATATCCTTGGGCCACCCTCACTGTGGGCGTCCACAAGAGAAGGGTCCCTGGCCTCCTGCATTTGTTTGCTAGGAGGGACGCCTGAACCCAGGATTCCAAGGCAGATCCGGGAGGCGGCTCGCCCCACAACTGGATACAACACCCCGCTGCCCTCTGGGGGGTAAGAGAGACACTCCTGTAAGGGTAGACTGGAAAGGGGCCACCCTGTTCTGATAGCACTGAACTTTGAATCCAGACACTTGGGCCAAGATCTGAAGCCAAGAGTTGGCCTCTGGGCTCAGCACCTGGAGAGCAAACAGGTGAGCGAGGGCTCAGCCCCGGCCAGCTCCTGCGGCTGTGGGCTTCAGCTTTTGTTTGTTTTGCTATAAAAGTGATAATGCGTATTATTATCTGGCAATTGCAGAAAAGTCAAAACAGAGATAATTTGCCTGCACTTCCACCATCAAAAGCCAACTGCTTCTGAGTGAGAGATGAAGCTGTGGATTGTGAGGCGATTTACAGATGTATTGTTAATTAAAAAAAAAATTCTTATCAGTTGACATGCACTCAAGTATTTATCAGTAAAATGATGTGATGTTTCTTTGAAAAGTATGGCAACAAGAACAAACAAATTAATTGAATAGTAAATACGAAAGTGAGACACACAGGGTTAGCCGGGCATTGATCGTTGTTGAATGGAGGTGGGTACATGGGAGGGGGGGGTGTTCATTTCAAGGCTATCTCTACTTTGTTTTGTATTTGAAAACTTCCATAATAAAAATGCTTTAACAACTGACTTCGCAGAAACGTCACGGGTGTGTATTCCTAGCAGCGGATTCTCCGCCCGGGGCCATTTTCGTTACAGGTTTATTTCCTTCGGATCTGACCTTGTTTGCACCCCGCTTGCTTTTTTCCCCTCCCCATCCTTACTCGAAGGGCGCATTAAAACCCATTTATTCGGTCTCCGCAGACAATGCTTCATTAAGTCTTCAACCTCTCTGTCTCCGGGAACCTGTCCCTGCCCACATCGCTCTCCTACTGGCCCTGGCGGCCCTCTGGGTCCTGAACGCCGGTGCCGCCATCACCCCCGCCCGGGAGGCCTCCGAGAGCCGCAGAAGACCGGTCTGCACTGCCGGGGGTCGCTGGCGCCGCCTCCCGGCCTTCGCGGTGGGAGTCGCTCGCGGACCGGGGTCTCCTGCAACCCCTGCAGCCCAGGTCTCAGGTCCGACCCTGCTGCGGGTTCGGGGGACTAAGCCCTGCGGCCACCCATCCGGCCCTGGGTTCGCGTGTGCGGTGTCTCGGAACCTCCTTGACGCTCTCGGCCCCTGGCGCCGACACTAAGACTGAAGT
>NW_011476270.1:3069-6457 GCF_000754665.1 Bison bison bison | reverse complement strand
TGGCGTCGCCTTGGCGTCTCGGAGTCTGGCTCGGCCCTCGCGCCCCGCCCCTCGGTTCTCACCTCGCTCCTTCCCGCTCCCCTTCCCCCTCGGGCTCCGCGCGCGCGTCCACAGGGTCCCCGATCCGGCACCTCTGACGCCGAGCTCTAGCCCAGCGGCCCGGGGCTGGGGCCGGGAAGGAGGGAGGTGCCTGAGCCCTCCCGGGTCCCCGAAGGCTTCTCGGAGGAGGCAGTATTAAACCCCCAAGGAGGAGAGGCGCTGCGGGCGGCCGTGCGCAGGTGGAGACGGCGGTTCGCCTCGAGTCTCGGACCTTGGGGTGGGCATCTCCCCGCCCCCCCCGCCCCGCGCCACCACCCTCCGCTCTGTGCTGTCTGCCCCTCGGGTCGACCCCCCACCCCCAAGCACTCTTCCCTCCCAGAAAGACGGGGCGCGGATTTAAGAGTGCCCAACCGTGCTCAGCCTTCGCCGGCCGTCTGCGTCTGCGTGGATTCGGGAAAGTCGTTTCCCCTTTCTGAGCTCACCTTGCCCATCTGTGGAGTGGGCAGGCGGCAGTGGTGAAGGTCGTGGGGCCCGATGGCAAGGGCGCGGGCTCGAGGCTGCTGCTGGTCACACAGCCTTCCGCACCGACAGCAGGGCGGGACGCCTACCGCCCACCCGCTCAGCTCGCAGGCTCCCTCTCCTTCGGCCTGTGCAGGGCAGGCCGCTGCGGTCCGGCTTGGTCCTGAGCGCCGAGGCAAGTCGCTCCCAGCCCCATTCGCGCGCCTAGTCATGGTCGCACTGGGGTTCCAGGACACCTGAGGGGGCCGCCCACCCTCGCCCCGCAGGAGGGTGCACTGTATGCGCAGCAGGCCCCCCTAACGAACGACAGCTGCTCCCCTAAAAGCCAGCGGCATCTGCCCCTTCAGGGTCCAAGCTCCCACACTCCCGCACCCATAAATCCTCTGAACTTTGCCTCCTTCCCAGCAGAGACCCAGGCTGTCCACGTGCCCAGGATAGGCAATTGCGAGCTCTGGCCAAGGGGCCGGGGCTGGGGCCCGGGAGGAGGGATATGCCTGAGGCCTCCCTGGCCCTTTTCCTTTCCAGCCACCCAACTGGCCTCGGAGATTTGGCATCCGGAGGTGGACACAGAGCCCGGCCCAGAGCCTTGGGCCAAGGGGCCCTGCTCCGCTGTTTCTTTTCAGGAGTCGGGGTGGATGGCCCTTGCTCGCATCCAGGTTACCTTGGGGCGGCTTTCTTGGAGCTGGGAGCTGATATAGCTCTTTACCCAGGTTGTCAGTGCGGCCCCACGACAGTCTGGCAGGGCGAGTAGTGTCCCCAGCTTAGGAATGAGGATTCAGGCCCACCGACTCCAGATCACACAGACGTGGGGTAAGACAGAACTGGGTCCAGCGCTCTTTCCAGCAGGGAAATGACACGAGCCAGTGTGTGTGCTCCAGAGCTCAGCCCTGTGCGTGGCGGGCTGCCTTGGAGGGGCTCTGGGAAGATGTGAGGGTGAGGGCAGCTGGCCCGCTCAGAAGAGAGACGCCTTCAGGTTCAGTTCCTCCCACCCCCAGCCCTCCTGGCACCCACCCAGCCCACCTCTCCCTACCCCAGTCGGACTTTCTTTCCCTATCTCCATCCCCCCATGTGGGTTGCGGGCAGTGCCTCTGTACCCAGGCTGCCCCTGGGAAGGCCCCACACCATGGAGTGCCTACCCTGGGATTTTCTAAGGCCCTTTGGAATGGTGGGGACCCACGGGGCCTTAGTGGGGTCTGAGAGGGGAGCCCCAGCTCCTCGGGGTCCTGCGTGGGGGAGCACTCCTAGAGGCAGCCTGGCCAGCTGCAGGATGGGAGAGGTTGGGCCACGGACTGATGCTAACACGCTGATCCGTGATGATTCAGATTATTTATGCAGACAGGGGCCCCTTAAAACCTTTCCATTCCTCTGTGTGTGGGGGAGGGGCGGTTGGCGACAGCCTCCAGGCCCCTTTCCCAGAAAGTCTCCAGCTCCCTGAAAGGGATCCTTGCCAGTCTCAATCTCATTTCCTGTACCCATTTCACAGATACACCCAATGTGGCCCCAAGAAGGGCAGAGACAAGCACCCCGGGAGCCTGAGACCACGTCTCCCTGCAGGGCCAGGGGGCAAGCCCCATCCCAGGAGTGGAAGAGAGGAGGGGGCCGGGAGGCCCTGGTGGATGCGACTCAGAAGCAGCCCACGACCGACCGTGCTGGTGCCCTTTGCTGTGGTCCCGCTTTCCTCCGGGATGTCCCGAGTGGCTTCACTGGAAGTCATCCTCCTGGAGGACCTGGAGGAGGGAAGCACTGGGCCTCAGGACCTCCAAGCCAATCATCTGAGCCTGGGGCTCTCAGGGCTGAGAAAAGACCGGGGTTTTGGGTGTGTGTGCATGTGTGCCTGTGGGTGTGTGTGTGTGCCTCTGTGTGTGTGTGCCTCCGTGTGTGTGTAGGCGTGTGTGCCTCCGTGTGTATCTGTGTGTGTGTGTCTGCAGACCTCAGAGAGGGAGGCTTCACCCTGCGGCCGGAGGAGGTGGTGAACTCAGGGTGCGTCCCCGCCGAGCCTCTCGTGTCCTGCCGCCGCCGCGCGAGGGGCCTGCCTCGGCTACTCCCAGGCGCACAGGGGCCTGAGCCGGCGGGCGCCGAGAACCTGGGCCCAGGGATGGCCTGGGCGTCACCGATACTGGCCCAGGAGCGCAGCCTCAGTCTCCCTGCCGGGTCGGTTCTGCCCAAGGTCACCGCGCGGCGCTCGGATTCCCCGCCTCCCGCGCCCCGCGCCTCGTCTCCGAGTCGAGTCTCGGCCTCTCGCCGCCCCCTTTCCCGGAGCCGCTCTCGGGGCTCCAGCTCCCGGAACCGCAGCGTCAGCACATCCGGGCCTCGCTCGCTTTGGTTCTGAGTTTTCTTAAATCGTGAAAATCCATTTCCCCAAATGGGCGGGAGCTTCGCTTCGCTTCGTCCAGGGGCGGTCTGCCCGGCCGCCCCCTCCCCACCCCCAGCGCGACCCCCGAGGCCCGGCATTGATCCCGCAGCTTGTGCACATCGCATTAGTCCTGATGGTTTTGCTGATGATTCAACTTTTTCGTTAAAAGCCGCCCCTCCGTCCTCGCTGCTCCCCTGCCTCCGCTTCTGCCGGCCGCGGGCCCCTCGGAGGCGCGCCCGCCCAGAGCTTTCTTGGCCGGTAGAGACGCGGCTCCTGCAACCCGGGTCCGCCTCCCAGGGCGCTTAGACGCCTCAAGAGGAGCCCGCTCCTCGCAGGGAGGGGCGAGGGCCGGGTGGGCGGAGGGCCTGCGGCGGTTTGGGGACCCTTGGGGACCCTGCCCTCCCTGGCCGTAAAATGCGGAGCTTAGATCTCGGTCATCCCGACACTTAACGAAGCCTTCCAAACTCGGACCTGGGA
>NW_011476270.1:0-814 GCF_000754665.1 Bison bison bison | reverse complement strand
TGTCCCCAATGGGCGCTTAATCAATAGTTGTTGGATAAATAGTGAATGAGATCGTGGTTTAATTCTCCTATCAGCCATGTGATGTGGATGAAGTCTGCGTGGCCAGCAAGCTAGGGAAGGAAATCCAGATCTGTAAAGCAAATCTAATTGTTTTGCTTCTTCAGGTTTGTGATGAGCCAGTGGAGACCGGCAAATACATCTGTATGGAACTTGGGGGCAAAGACGTTCAGGTGGAGAAAGCCCAGGGGTGGGGCATCGGCACTGTGCAGCTTTCACAGTCGGGGGCGGGGGCGACGTGGGTATCAGTGCCGCCCTGCCCACGTGTGTTCTGCGCATAATAACGACACTAGGGGAAAAGGAACCCGGTGCTGCTCAGCTTTTAGAATCAGCATTGACTGAAATTGCTTTTCCCACTTCTGTACGTGTAGACTTATTTCAGGATGTAAAATGCATTTCTTACTGTGGTTATATCTGCAGAAAGAGTTGGAGGTTTGCTGAATGTGTTGCAATTCATTTTGTTTTCGTATACTCTTAAGTTTCTTAACTTGGCAGGAGAAGTAATACATATTTTTCTTCGTATTGCTCTTAGGTCTTAGAGTTCTCCAGAGAAACAAACCAGTAGAAAAAAATGTACATATGTATGTACATATAGAAAAGTATAGGAGATATATATATATATATATATATGGGCTTCCCTGGTGGCTCAGCTGGTAAGGAATCCACCTGCAGTGAGGGAGACCTGGGTTTGATCCCTGGGTTGGGAAGATCCCCTGGAGGAGAGCATGGCAACCCACTCCAGTATTCTGGCCTGGAG
>NW_011476269.1:17253-18833 GCF_000754665.1 Bison bison bison | reverse complement strand
AGTTTGAGCAAAAGGAAAAAGGCATCCAGTTTTACCTTGGCATCTTTAAAAGTTGTCTCTGTGACACATAGTTAACATATTATTGAATAATGTTGTTTAACTTCAGTTGTATATTTGTGTAGATGATGACATAAATCCGTTGTTCTGATTTGGATATCAGATGAGAACTGTATCATTCGAATTGAATTATGGAACACCTAATGGTGCCCACCACATAATGAGGTCTACTAGGGCAGTTCGGAATGACTGCACAGAAATATCTGGGAGGTTATTAAAAGTACAAATTCTCAGGCTGCATTCAGACCTGCTGTACCAGAATCTCTGGGGTAGTTCCTAATGAACCTGTGTTTTCATAAACTCTCCATTTGATTCTCATGCATGCTAAAGACTGAAACCATTGAGACATGAAGGCAGGTGTCACCATTTCTATACTTGTTAATAGCATATTTAATTATCATGATAGTGGTGATATTAAGAAAAACAACAAATATCCAAAAAGTAATTTTTCATTTCTGCTCAATCTTTACACATAATATACATCCTCTCTATTTTGCTATCAGAAAATGTGCTTCTGCTATAGGCTGGAAGGTATACTACTAAGAGAAGCATAAACAAAATTACTAACTTGACCTAAATATCAAGGAAATCTTTTGTTTCCTACCTTGTTTTTTTCTAGATAATAGAACAGACAAAACAGCACACAGACTACCATTAAGAAAAACTAGCTAAATTACAACATCTGTGCTATGCTACTTTCCTTAAAAAGAATGAAAATGTTGGTCAAAATTTATACTCATTCTCATCAGATCTTCTCACTTATTCTTCAAGGCTTGTCTTTTTCCCGAAGTGGTTCAATGGATGATAGGAGCTGCTGAAATGTGGGACGCTTTTCTGGAAGCTAGATAAAAGAAAAACCCAATGGTTTAGTTTATGAAGGTTCCCATTTAAAATAAACTATGTAAAATATTTATACCTCAGTCCTAAAACTAGCAATTCTTAAAATGTGGAAATGCTATAGATATTTCTTCTAAAGAGAAAACAAATAGAGCCCTAAGAATTGAGAAAGAAAAGTAAGAGTATCTTTATTTGAGTAAGATACGACTGCATACCTTGAAAACCCAAGAGAATTAATAATAGAACAAACCCAAATAACAAAGGAATTCATCAGGAGAGCAGTATATAAAATTAACTGACAAAATCAATAGTCTTCCTGTATATATACAGTAACCAATTAGAAGATATACTGGAAGAGAAAACTCAATTTACAATAGCAACAAACCCCAATAAAATACTAAAAAAAGTACCCCCCAAATGAGGAAAACTTTAAAATGCTGCTGAAAAAACACAAATGTAGAATTGAGCACGTAGAAAATAACACTGGTTGTCTTTGAATAGGACACATCAATAACATAGAGATGATGGATCTCCCAAGTTAGAATACAAACTCCTCCAAATATGAACAAGCTTGTTTTAAGCTGAACAAATTGATTATCTAGTTTGTGGATTTTAAATATGCAAAATAGCTAAGAAAACTATTCAGAAAGAGTCAGACACAACTTAGCAACTAAACCGCCACCAAC
>NW_011476269.1:16499-16902 GCF_000754665.1 Bison bison bison | reverse complement strand
ATCCCTGAGTGGGGAGGATCCCCTGGAGAAGGAAGTGGTCACCCACTCCAGTATTCTTGTCTGGAAAATTTCATGGACAGAAAGGAGCCTGGCGGGCTACAGTCCATGGGTTCACAAAGAGTCAGACATGACAGAGTAACTAAAAGATCATAGCCACAACTAAGACTCGACACAGCCATAAAGAAATATGAACAAAATTGTTGGCACCTACAGTGCTGGTTTCAGATCACAAACACCTGAGAGCAGGGGCCCAGGGCCATCGTCACCGGCTCTGTAGCAAGTGTGCGCATGCTCAGTCGCTTCAGTCCTGTCAGACTCTTTTGTGACTCCACGGACTTGTAGCCCGCCAGGCTCCTCTGTCCATGGGATTCTCCAGGCAAGAATATTGGAGTGGGTTGCCATT
>NW_011476269.1:11519-14647 GCF_000754665.1 Bison bison bison | reverse complement strand
TTTATGCTCCGGAAATATCTTTGTACTGTATTCAGTCAGGGCTCTGGGGCCACCTTTAAGGGGCAGAGTAGTGGCTTGGCTGCCTGGGGTCTAAACTCTTTCTTGGTCTACTGGAGACATTCTGATTTCATCTATTTGTACACTGGGACTTTGACTAAGATATATTTTAAATAACACAATTTTCTGATAGTTGGAGTAGGGCGGGCCTAGAGTCTTATTTTTTTTAAATATCTTTTATAAGGCATATGAATTGATACAAAGAGATTGAAACTAATTTTGACAAGTTCATCAGCACAAAATGACATTAAGTATTCACTAAAATGCTCTTTGTAGTTTTTCCTTTTTCTGTATATTTCTTGGAATTTTTTTACAGTGAACAATACCAGTTTTATAAAAGGAAGAATTATTTTAAAAAATTATCACATAGAAAAATAAATGGCTAACTAAATTTTCCTTTGTTCAGACAGTCTCAGTTGTCATGTAGAAAGTCAAATTATACTTATGGACTAAGACAGGCATGAAATAGTTCTCAGTTGTATTTAATACATTCCATAACCTTATGATAATTTGTAATACTTATCCTGGGCCCATCTGACAGTGATTTTAAACAAGCCTGACATTCCTACTGATGTGGAAAAATACTAGAATATCTACAGAAGCACAATTTAAGAATTATTTCTGTTTTCTAATTGCTGCTGCTGTTTATTCGCTAAGTTGTGTCCAGCTCTTTGTGACCCCATGGACCGTAGCCCGCTAGGCTCCTCTGTCCAAGGGATTTCCCAGGAAAGAATATTGGATTGGGTTGCCATTTCCTCCTCCAGGGGCTCTTCCTGATCTAGGGATCAAACCTGTGTCTCCTGTTTGGCAGGCAGATTCTTTACCACTGAGCCACCAGGGAAGCAATTTTGTAATTATGTTTACTTAATTTCAATGCAGATCTTTTAATAAAATAGGGAAGGCCACACAGTAAGTTTGCTAGGTTTGAGGGTCATGCAGTCTCTGTGGCAGTTACTGCTGTAAGCACAAAATCAACCACAGACAATACATAAACCATATGTGCAGAGGACACGGCAGCACTCCAATAAAATTTCCCTTATAGAAACAGGCCACTGGAATTGGTTCTGTGTCATGGTTTGCTGACCCCTGATCTAAATGATGAATTTTAACAAAGACACTAGCTGAAATTGGGATGGGCCAAAGAAAGTGCTAACTCATGTTTGGTGTTTACACCAGGCATGCCCCCCGAAATTGGTCAACTCAGAATAATGGTTATCATGCCACTTTCATGCAGAAAGTTGATGACTTCATTTTAAGCCCTTCGACATTTTATACCTCATGCAAACTGGGTTTTAATTTTCAGTGACTTCTTTTTGAAAACGTAAAATCTTCAATGCAAAAAAGCTTTTAGCCCTTTGGATTTTTATGAGGAGGTGTTAGCAACACGCCAATTATACAGTAAGTGGCAGACATCCTAACACCGACCCAAGAAAGGGTCACCATCATCGTCTTCAATCCCTTGCTTATCTCTGGGTATACAGATCATTTTGTAAGTGCTCAGAGGATTTGCTGAAAATGGATGTTGCTGCTATGTGGTTTCCTGTTGTGGAAGCCAGCTTGTGAAATGGGTCTCATGTGGCCACATTCTTACCGAACGCCCATACGTCTGACTTGCTGCTGTATTTGAAGTAGTGAAACACCTCTGGGGCTGACCACTTGACTGGAAACTTTGTTCCTACGGAACTGACATATTGGTCATCAAGAACATACCTGCAGGGGAAAACATCAACACAGCCCTTACACCGCTTGGCTGTATCAAGTGGGAAGCCCTCTGCTGGCCGACGCAGGGCTTGCAGCCATCCAGTCTCCGCCGAGGGCCTTGATTTTCTGGATCTTTCAGTTTTTGAGCTTAGCTACAGGCTGCTTATGACTTGTAAGCATTTTTTTAAAATGATATCTAGTTTTGAAAATACCAAAATATGAATGCCACGTATTTGGTAAATATAAAATATTAAAAAAACACATAAAAGTGAAATCACTCTGAATCCCACCCCAAGGATAGTCAGTCATTCTACCACTTAAGATACATTTTTGCTTGTACTTTCCAATCTTTTTTCTATATATAATTTGAACAAAATTGGGTTTCTGTTGTACTGAGGTTTGCTTTCATTTTTCCTTTAATGACATATCAAGAACATTTCCCCCATGGTTACGTTTTCTTCTGCAGCATCATGTTTAATGGCTGAATAGTCTTCCCTCTTATGAATTAATGTTATTTGTTTAACTGTGTAAGTTGCTTCTAACCTGCTGTTGTAAGCAATGATGGACAACAATATCTTATGAAGATATCAAGATGATAAAAATATATGTTCAAGGATATGCAGTACACTTTTGTTTATAATATTTAGGGGTTCTGGAAGAGGAGCAGCTTTTCATAATGAATTTTGAAGAAAACTTAAAAAAAAATACAGATCTCCCTATGGTGTTTTTAGGGACATGTTTGCTAAATATAGGGCTGGATTTGGTCAACTCTTCAGAATTTGAAACTATATTATCCCTCCTCAGAATTACATGTGGTTATGTTGAATTGGCACAACTTTATAGCTGTATTTTGTCTCAATGGCAGGGACATCTGCTTGCCCTCTAGACTCAACTGTGGGCATTTTGAGGGCAGAGATTAACTCATTTATATCAGTATCTCCCACAGGGCCTAGGCATTAGGCACTCAATAAATGTTTGTTGAATGGAAAGGCTACCAGATATGTCTTCATTTCCTGTATAAAACCATGAAAATTGGCTCTAAGGCTTAAATAAATAGTAAGAGGATTCAGAATTCAGGAAATGGAAGATTCTTCTTAAACTGCTATCACAATCAAACTAATTTTTCAAATCCTAAAGTGTTGCTAGAATGCCAAGAGAATGAGTCTACGGCCTTACCTGATGCTACAGAAAATTTAATAAATGACAAGAAAATTTTTCCTAGTGTTAATGCTGTGCCCATTTGAGCATATAGTATTAAGAAAAAACCAGAACGGGCTAAAGGAGCCATCATACACACACAGAAACACACACACGCATTCTCTCTCTCTCCCTACCCCACCCCAATCAAGGCTTTTTAAACTTTTCTTGTT
>NW_011476269.1:9402-11298 GCF_000754665.1 Bison bison bison | reverse complement strand
GATTAAACTTTTCTTGTTTTTTCCTGGCTGTAACAGGTTATATACGAATATTTAGGATCTTTTGTGGATTTATTTGCATTTAGAAAATATTTATCAAAGTTTTGAAAGAATTAAGAGAGCTTTGGGATAATTTCTGAAGAACAATCCTATTTTTATCAGTGAAGAAATGAGTGTTCAGAGGTAGTGTGAGTGAGGAGATCCAGGTTTCTAAGCCCCCAATTCAGAGCATGTTTTGTACCCCCGTTTAGATGTGAATGGAAATCCCTCTTTCACGCGTTGCCCTTTTGGAACTGGCTTACCTCGTCATCCCAAAGTCAGAAACCTTCACAGAGAGATCACTGTCTACCAAGCAGTTCCGAGCAGCCTTTAGAGGGAAAACAAAATTACCAATAGTGAAAATGACCAAGGATCCCCTGACATCAAAATCACACATTTTCCTTCTCTTTGGGACATTTGTCAGCAAAATCTAAGATATCACAACCCCAAATGCTGTATTTAAAAGAAAATATCTAGAGTATAGATGTTGTCTTTTTTCCTTTGCAATTTTCAATCTTTCAAAATGAAAATGTGCTCACAGAAGTATCTTCCGTCAAGCATCCATCCTTGTCAAACGGTATGAGAGGTATTAGACATGAAACACAGAACCTGAGCTCATCAACGAGAAGGGAAAAATCACGTCTAGGGGTTCCCTCTCCATTGCTAGGACCCTGTGTGTTAACAGGCGCTTTGAAGGTGTAAATGCAGCACTGAGAATCCGGAATGCACTGGCCTAGCATGCGTGGCATGTTTGCTGTTTAGCACCAGAAAATCTCTAAAGATCAATCAATACCAGTACAAATCAAGAAGAATACTCTCCACATCCACCCTGACTCAAAGATGTACGCATTTCATTTCTTGTGTTTTCAGTTATCGTATTAAATGATTGCTTTAGCACTAAATCCTTCCTGGAGTAAAGGTAAGCTTGGGTTAAATGATTCTGGGAACCACTAAATTGACCAAAGTCTTTCCTTTGCATCTGTTTTCCATTATACCACGACCTAACTACATAGACCTGGATGGCTTCTTTAGAAATTCCTTCTATACTTAAGTGTTTTATTTTGAGTTGTGATTTTTATCACAAAAGTGTCATGTGCTTAAGCAAATGAGCAAAATATTGGTTGGTCAAAAAGTTCATTTGGGGTTTTTTGTAACATCTTATGGGAAAACCCAAATGAACTTTTTGGCCAATGCAATGTAAGTGAAGATGCTCTCTTTGCCATCCCTCCCAATGGCCCCATTGCTGAAGATGGGAGCTGGAGATGGCTTTCTTTCCTTACCAAGTCCCGATGTATGAATTGGTGGCTCTCCAAGAAGGCCATGCCTTCACAAACATCATAGCACATTTCTAAGAGCTGGGAGGGTTCAAGTCTTTTTCCATGACTCTTCAGGTAACTCAGTAAGCAGCCATTGGTTATATATTCAGTCACTATGTATATAGGGTATCTCTTTGAACACACTCCGTAGAATTTCACCAGCTTGGGATGGTTGAGTTTCCTGGAAACAACAGATATGCAAAGTTCAATACTGAATTTCCAAACTCCATTTTCCAGATGTCCTGAAAAAGAATCACTGTCAGATTTTTGTTTGTTTTAATTTCTGCCCTTATACTGGAACAGAAGAGAGGGGAAAGTTTAGGATCTGATTCTGGGAGCATTAGCCTTTGGAGGCAGAAAAAAGCTGCCTCCTATTGGACACTGACAACCTCAGCATCCATTAAGCTGCTTTGGGTGCTTATTCAACTTTCCTGCAGAGAATCAGGGAAGCAGTGGTCTGTCTAATACCTCAGAAATCCTGCTTAGTCTTGTAGCATCTTGAGAACTTCTATGACTGATTTGGAGGAAGCTATATCCTAAGAGC
>NW_011476269.1:7121-8848 GCF_000754665.1 Bison bison bison | reverse complement strand
TTCTTTTTTCTTTTCCATTATGGTTTATTACAGGATATAGAATATAGTTCCCTGTGCTATACAGTAGGACCTTGTTGTTTATCCATTCTGTATATAATAATTTGCATTTGCATTTTGCACCCCAAACTCCCACTCCATCCCTCCTACTTCCCCTCCCCCCTGGCAGCCACAAGTCTGTTCTGTATGTCTGTGGGTCTGTTTCTTTTTCACAGATAAGTTCATTTGAGTCCCATTTTAGATTCCGCATATAAGTGTTGTCATATGATATTTGTCTTTTTGTGTCTTCACTTAATATGCTGATATCTAGGTCTATCCATATTGCTGCAAATGACATTTTTCATTTTTATGGCTAATATTCCATTATATATTCTATGATATGTGGACTCTTGGTTCAGGCCTTACAGATGTTAGGGACAGTCCTGTTAGCATGAATGTCCTCTCATGATGAGGGCTAAACAACAATTCCTCAGAAGAAACTTACGTCATGGTCTGGGCCTCCTGGAAGAATTCATCTTCTGACATGGAGCCCTCCTTGATCATCTTAACAGCAACATCATACTTCCCCTTCCACTTGCCCAGATGGACCACTCCAAACTGGCCACTTCCCAGCTCCTTCAACAGGGTAATCTCTTCACGTTTCAGTTCCCAGATTCCTAATAAAGCAAGACAGGCACTCTTCAGGATAAGAATAGAAGAGTTTGAGGCTAACAGCTTCTCAAGTGACTTCCTCTCCAGTGAGACTTTAATATTGACAACATGAAGAACAGCAAGACTTTTTTAAAAAGTTGCTCACTTAAAAAGAAAACTGTTAGTTATGTGATCTTATGACCTGTTAAACCACATGACAATGCCACCAGAACAGTATTGTTCCTGAAGTAGCTTCAATTAGTGACAAGAAAGATTAGAGTTAAAAAACCTTTAGCAACCAGAGGTATGTTGGAAAGACTTGATGTGTTTAGTGCTCTTAGCTTGGTGAAATAACATTACATTTTCTTATAAAACAAATTAAACTCTGATCCGGGAGGGTGTCATTATTGTAAATTTACTGGGGGAAAAAAAGGAAGACAGGAAGCAGATCCCTGTTCAGATAGGGCCAGGGAGGGCCTCAGCTGTAATATATTCATTAATTTTCTTGAACAAACTAAAATCTTTTCTATCCTACCAACCTAATTTTGTAATCTCCCGAGCATACCAAAAAGATGGATCCACTGCCTGTCCTTTCTCATTCTGGAGTCTGTGCCTGATCATGGGGCTAGTTTGCAACCTTGTGTACTTATGATAATGACACTCTCCCAGATCAGAGTTTAATTTGCTTTATAAGAAAATGTAATGTTATTTTACCAAACTAAGGGTACTAAGCACACTAAGGATTCTTTACCGCTGAGCCACCAGATGTATAATATATAAAAATGTATGTATATATACATATAAATATATGTATATTTTTAAACCACAAAAGATAGGAGTTTAGGAGCACAAGGGCATGTCCATACCGCTTCCCAAGGACACAGAGATGGGAACCTTATTGGCCTTGGTCGACACAGGGTGGCGGAGTCGTGTGATCATGCCTGCAATGAAATCAGCAACATTATCATCACATGATCACATTGTATCACATCACATTACATTACATTGGTTCACATCTCTGCTTCTGCTGTGTCTAGAGGAGCTGAAAAAGCACAGAGTTCAGAATGTTCTCATGCAAAAGAATCTATTTTGACCATATT
>NW_011476269.1:6603-7021 GCF_000754665.1 Bison bison bison | reverse complement strand
GACTGAGCGACTTCACTTTCACTTTTCACTTTCACGCATTGGAGAAGGAAATGGCAACCCACTCCAGTGTTCTTACCTGGAGAATCCCAGGGACGGGAAGCCTGGTGGGCTGCCGTCTCTGGGGTCGCACAGAGTCAGACACGACTAAAGCGACTTAGCAGCAGCAGCAGCAGCAGCATATCCTAAGAGCAGTCACTTCTATTTTAAAGCATCTAACTGATGTCTAAACATTTCATTAGTAAAATGAAAACAGTTGTCATATTAGAGAACTGAGATTAGTTGTGATTTTCTTTTCTTTTAAAAAAGCTTCATTTTGAGTTAGGATGTCATTTTTTGTTAATAGATTAGAAAATAGTAACTACATGACATGGGCTTCCCAGGTGACTCAGTGGTAAAGAGATCTGCCTGCCAAGCAGGA
>NW_011476269.1:5791-6416 GCF_000754665.1 Bison bison bison | reverse complement strand
CTATATTTCCCTGTGCTGTATAATATATCCTTATAACTTGTTAATTTTATACATAGTAGTTTGTATCGCTTAATCCCCTACCCCTGTCTTGCCCCTTCCCTGTCTCTCCCCCAGTAACCGCTAGTTTGTCCTCTGTATCTGTGAGTATGGTTAGTTATATTCTTACTTTTGTTTTATGTTTTAGATTCCACATATGTGATAACAAAGTATTTGTCTTTGTATGACATTTCACTGAACATAAACCTTCTAGTCCACTGACTTGTTGCAAATGATAGAATTTCATTCTCTTTTATGACTGAGTAATATTCCATTGTATATATGTACCACATCTTCTTTATCTGTTCATCTGGTGATGGATACTTAAGTTGCTTCCATATCTCGGCTATTATAAATAATGTGTCTATGAACATGGGGTTCATATATCTTTTCAAGTGAATGTTTTTATTTTCTTTGGATATATACCCAGGAATGGAATTCCTGGATCATATGGCAATTTCTGTATATATATTTCAGCAGTCAATCAGGCAAAATTAAAAAGAGTGATAGTACCCAGAGTCAGTGAGAATGAAGTGTTGCTCTTGGTGGGAGTGTACATTTCTGAAAAGCATTTGACAGTGCCTCAATT
>NW_011476269.1:4840-5472 GCF_000754665.1 Bison bison bison | reverse complement strand
CAAATTCTTTTAGGGAGTTTGGCTACAGAAACACCCATACAGGTGCACAAAGCTATATTTACTGAAACAGCCAGTATTATG
This sequence comes from Bison bison bison, assembly GCF_000754665.1. NCBI lineage: Eukaryota > Metazoa > Chordata > Mammalia > Artiodactyla > Bovidae > Bison > Bison bison. The sequence goes on along the minus strand of NW_011476269.1, from coordinate 5,391 downwards.
GGAAAATATTGTATATACTCCAACTGCTTATCAGTGTAGGATTAGGTGAAAAATGATGGAGTAATTCTACACTAGAATTCTCTTTTAACAGAACAGACTCAACTGTATGCGTGTGCATGGAAAGACCTCTAAGATGCTGAGGAAAGAAAGTAAGCTGAAAAGTAGTATGTGTAGAATGATCTCATCTCTGTAAACATATAATGTGTATACATACACACATATATAATATATATACATAGATAATGAGTGTTAGTATCAGCGTAGAAAAAATTTTCATAATTGACACTGACTTGTTCATGGAGGTTATGTCTCCAACGATGCACATTTCTATCTTATTTGAATTTTGCAATCATCTTCTATAGGCAGAAAAAAACCCTGCAAATATTTTAAAAGGGAATCTCTACTTCTAAGTCATTGAACTCACTCAGCTTCGTTTTTTTCTGGCATTGTAGAGTGTATAATGTTATATTCCAGGAAATGTAGGGTAAAAACCACACAGCAGGGCTTCCCTGGTGGCTCAGTGGTAAAGAATCCGCCTGTCAATGCTGGAG
>NW_011476269.1:0-4740 GCF_000754665.1 Bison bison bison | reverse complement strand
GCCCACGCACTGCAACTAGGGAAAGCCAGTGCAGCAACAAAGACCCAGCAGAGCCCAAAGTAAATGAATAAATAAAATTGTGTGTGTATATACACATACACATACACACAAAACCCCGCACAGCAGGCATAGGGCTTGTGAGCATTTTCCCCCTACTTTCATGGTTCCTTATATAATTGAGAGTATTGGGGGAGGGGGAGGGATAAATTAGGAGTTTGAGTTTAGCAGATACACACTACTACATGTAAAACAAACAAGGTCCTACTGTAATGCACAGAGAATTATATTTAGTATCTCATAATAACCCAAAATGGGAAGAATCTGAAAAAGAATATATATATATATATATAACTGAATCACTTTGCTGTACACCTGAAACACTGTAAATCAACTATTCTTCAGTTTTAAAAAAGAATTTGGAGGGTCAGTAATGTCCAAGAAAATTTATATTTATCAGCATAAGAGAAAAACTGAACCAAGTTACCTGCTGAATTGTGTTGATGATAGTGAATAAGCTTTGGAATGGAATCAAAACAGTAGTTTTCTGCCAGGTACAATTTGTTCTCAGCATTTGTATGCACATGGTAATGTTTGACAGTTCCTTTTTTATCACTAGTAAGGAAGAAAGAATGTTAGAATGTTTTAAATCAACAACTGAAGCTTGATTAAAGAATGATTAAATCATTTTCTTAGGTACATTTGCAAATTTTGGAGAGGAAAGTCAGAGACGGTTTCTCAGTCTCGACATCCAGTGTTTTTTCTGAAGGTATACATGACAAGCCATAATTATGTAAGAGAGCTCCTCTCTGAACTCAGTGGATCCTTTGTGCTCATACAGAATTCACCTATCATAAAATTCCCCCTTTCTGTACGGTTCTTCCCTTAGTAAGTATAAAGCAGCCATCTTCCTTTGATGATTGAGAGCCCTGCAGTTTTTAGGATCATTATTCTGAAATATCAGTTCTCTTTTAGGATAATAATGGAGATTAAAATGTGGGAAAAAATGGTCACTAGACTGTGGGTGGAGGCTCTTTTGGGAGTGGAGTGTACAGGATGGAGTGGGTGGGAACAGCCTTTAATTCCTCTTGTGAACTTGTACCTTTTCCACATAAAACATTCTTTTTCTTTTGCTCTACTTGTAGAAAATAGTGGTGAATTGATGCATGTTGATTTAGGCTAACCAGCAATGATGTGCCTGTCTTAGATTTTAGAGTATGGCATGGCAGTCCAGGCTTCCCTGTGCCTCAGACAGTAAAAAATCCACCTGCAATGAAGGAGATGCAGGAGACAAGGGTTCAGTCCCTGAGTTGGGAACATCCCCTGGAGAAAGGAATGGCTACCACTCCAGTATTCTGGAGAATCCCATGAACAAAGGAGTCTGGCAGGCTATAGTCCATGGAGTTGCAAACAGTCGGACATGACTGAGTGACTAAGTGCATGTGTGCATGCGCGTGCACACACACACACACACACCAGTCTAGAACTGGGTTTTGAGTAGAGTTCTGTTGCTGGCTAGTTACCTCATCCAGTTATTTCAAAGTTCAGTTGAGATTATGACCATATCAGTTTGCACTATACTTGGCACATAAAAAACTATTAATATATTCTTATTGCTATAATACCACCCTTACTAGAATTGTAATTATAAAAAGAGAAAGGATGCTTTCTTGTTGCAAATGGCTCATTGGCTCTTGGTCTTAGAATCAAATTCAGCCCACTGATGGTGTTTCATAAAAGAAGCCTTCTGTAGTCATTCACTGGGATTCTTTTCATTTGATTCCTCATCTGTTTGCTGATTTTTTTCTCCCTAGCCACCTTCAAAAATGAATCTGGTGTCAAGAAGCTTAACTAAGAGGACTTTTGACATCAGATTTGGCTGAAACTGGAGGGCCTGAAGGCCGCAGAGATTTTGATATTCAGTGATCCAGGCCTTCTCTGCCTCCTTACTGGGTTGGCTTGAGTCACCACCCACATTTGCAACTTTGTGCATGAGGTGCACCGGGAATGTGGCTTCTAGCAGTGAAAGATGCCATGCGGATGTTTATGGTACATGCTGTTATCTCAAATTGGAAGTCGGCACTCTGTGAAAACATTCCTGAAATAAAATAACTTTTACATTAATTATTTTAAAAATACATATATGCAGCATGAGACAGGGCATATCGAGAAGCCACCAAGGCCCTTCAGTCATTCAAGGTCATTCAATCCAACCATTAAGAAAGGGTCGCAAACGTAGACTTTTTTTTTCAAATGGTCCTAATCAAGATCTGACCAGATTTCAGCAAAGACACAGGGATATGGTTGAGAGAACATGAACATGAACTCAGCTGTTGAAGATCTGGGTTCAAGTGGGTCATTTATTAGTTTTGAGGGTGGGTCTTTGTAAGCTCTGTTTGAACCACAATCCTCTCATGTAAAATGGTGCAAGTAAAAACAGCTTTCCTGTTTGCTTCACAGGATGTTTAGAAGGAACAAAAAGGCTAACAACCAATGGGAAAGTGGCTTATAAAACTCTGGAGGGGAATCCTGATGTTGATGACAGCTTGCTTGAGATGACTGTGGGGGCCTTATATACACCTAAGTGTTGGGATAGAAGTAGTGAGGCAGCTCATATTACTTTTTCCAAACAACAATAATAATAGTAAACACATTACTATGTGCCAGGCACTGTTCTGCTCCAATATGTGAATTAATCCATTTCATCCATAGAACATAATAATTGTTATTATGTCCACTTTTCAGATGAGGAAGTTGAGGCACAGAAATTAAGTAACTTGCTTAATGTCCTAATGTTTTGGAATGGCAGAGTCAGGATTTGGACTCAGAGGTGCAGCTTCACACCGGAACTCTTAACCCCACCAATAGGACAGCATCCTAGAAAGGAGCCATCAGTGAAAACACTGCTACACTGAATCAACCTCCTGCTCCCACTGGAAAGACTTACTAAAAACCAGACGTTGGGGTAGGTTTCTCAGTTCGGCTGGTGGCTAGAACCAAGAGTGGAGAGGTGCCATTGCTATTTTTCTCTCTTTCTAGGCTCAGGATGAATCAAGGGGGAATAATGCAGGATTCCTTTAACAAGCGTTTCCTGAGGCAGTCCGTATACTGGGCAATACTCTGCTGCCTGCAATGGGTAGGAGCGAATCACCTAGAAAACAGCCTCTTGAAAGTAGTGGGGGTGGGGGAAGGCAACTACAAATAGTCACATTCAACAGAAATACTTTGATTCCAAATTCCAGAGTTGAAAGATGGGGTCTTATCGCAAAATGTGACCCAATGACCAGGATATTCAAAGAACATACACAAGAAGATAAAGAAATCCACATCGTACTTACTTCATAGCCTTACTAAACAAGGACACTGTGTACATTCCCGCCTGGCTGGAGTTTCTAACCATAAATGCTCCTTCTTTCCCCTAAATAGAAAGGCGAATATGGAAGGGACAGAAAACATTTTCATTATTCTTGAAAATGACTTGTGCTGGTAGGTGGTAGGAAAATAGATCTTTTAGATCCACTTTAAATGTCATTGACAGCACAGATTGCCCACTAGTTGGCACGGAAAGAACTCCCAGTTTAGCTTCCCTCTTTCTCTCATCCATTGTCTTTATAGGTTTACCCTGTGAAGGGGACGACAGAGGATGAGATGGCTGGATGGCATCACTGAGTCGATGGACGTGAGTCTGAGTGGACTCCGGGAGTTGGTGATGGACAGGGAGGCCTGGCATGCTGCGATTCATGGGGTCACAAAGAGTCGGACAAGACTGAGCGACTGAACTGAACTGAACTATGTGCCTCAACTCTTCCTCTCCAGTTAATTTTTAACCTGTGACAGTTTTCCCTGTTTGGTGTTTGTGCAAGCCTAACATTTTAATCTTTCAGAAATAAAATTTAAAGCCAGCTATCCAGATGGTAAACATCTGCTGGCAATGCAGGAGACCTGAGTTTGATCCCTGGGTTGGAAAGGTCCCCTGGAGAAGGAAATGGCAACCCACTCCAGTATTCTTGCCTGGAGAATCCCATGGACAGACCATGGGGTCGCAAAGAGTCAGACATGACTGAGTGACTAACACTTCTATCACCATATCATGCCCCTGGAACACCAAAGATACAGAACAAATCATTTGTTAAATTTATGCTCAACTTGCTTTGCTTAATGTTCTGATTCTAAGCAAGTTTAGATTGAGACAAAGTGGATTTTAAAACTGTGAATGTGAAAAAATACTGAGTTCGATAGTGGTCACCACCTTCTCGTTATTAACCCCTCAAAGAAATAATTGGTGTGCTGTATTACGTTGAACTATAGCAAAGTATTATTTTTGTAGGTCAAAAGAGTTTGCCATTGGTAAGTCCATTACCAACTAGTAACAAAATCCGATAGATTTACTCCCCATTACATCTGCTGTACTCTGGTTTAGGTGCTAATGGTTTTTGTGACAGAATTGAAGTATGAGGTGCAGATGGCCCCCAGTAAGTCTTCTCTTTGTATATTCCTGCTCTGGGCAGTCCCCTCCCACATTGACTCTGGGCTGGGCCATGTGATTTGCTTTGGCCAGTGGGACATTAGCAAACATGACAAAAGCTGAGACTCCGTATTTACTTGCCCTGAACTGTGAGGCTTGGCCTCTTCAACCACTGCCTTGAGATCACCATGCTGTGAGGAAGCCCAAGTTAGCCACATGGAGATGGAACATGGCACCCACCCTGGTTGACTACCCCAGCTAACCCCACTGTTAGTCAG
>NW_011476268.1:35793-39429 GCF_000754665.1 Bison bison bison | reverse complement strand
AGTTCTTGTTCCTTACCAGGACCTCCTGTTGTAAGATGACTCCTGCAATGTTTTCTCTTCTCTGTTGCCTGGCAAGGGTGGGTGGTCAGTGGTTCATTTAACATTTTGTCTTTTGGTTCTCTCGAATAAGGTCCTTCACAGAGTAAATGTATAAAATTGTAAAAGTCAATGTTTTAAATAATTTATATTCCTAATTTGGTAAGTTGGTTTTTTTGTTTTTGTTAGAACTCATCACCAGACCAAAGGTCATGTAGATCTTTTGTTGTCTTCTCAAATTTTATAGTTTTTTTTTTTAATTGAATTACAGTGTTTGTTGCAAAGTTTCTGTTCATTTCACCTTTTTTTAACATTTATTTTTAGTTGATTGATCATTGCTTTACAATATTGGTTTGATTTGTCATACATCCACATGAATTAACCATAGGTGTACGTGTGTCCCCTCACTCTTGAATCTCCCTCCCACATCCCATCCATCCCCACCTCTCTAGGTTATTACAGAGCCCCAGTTTGAGTTTCCTGAATCATACAGCAAATCCCCACTGGTTGTCTGTTTACAAATGTTGGTGTACATGCATCCATGCTGCTCTCTCCATTCATCTCATCCTCTCCCTCTTGTTCCCCAACCTTGTCCGTAAGTCTGCTCTCTATGTCTGCATCTATGGTGCTGCTATGTGAACAGAATCGTCCAACCCATCCTTCTTGATTCCATGTTTTTCTCTTTCTGACTGACTTCCCTGTTTAATATGCTCTAGGTTCATCCCCTTCATTCGAACTGACTCAAATCTGTTCCTTTTTATGGCTGCATTCCAAACAGGCTCTGATTGTTCCTTAGCCATGTTTTGAGGAGGGACATGGAGCTATTTTGCTCCATTTCAGTTTGGGCTTCCAGTCTGAGTGCTCACAGCACAGCTGCTTCTGGGTGAGCCTTCTGAGTTTTGTGAGCGTGGGGCTGCCCACTATTTTCTGGGTGCCCACAGAGGGCGCCAAAACCCCCTCTGACCCGGGGGTGCAGGATGCTTTGCCTTCAGACTGGGCTCGGTGACCAGCTGGCAGGAGCTTTGTCTCTTCAGGGCCATCAGGACTCGGGCTTCTGGGTAATGCGGCTGCCTCCTGGCTGAGAGGAGTGGGATTGCCTCAGTGCCTACCAGCAGGGAGACGCTACAAGAGGGAAAAATGAGGACGAAGTAGACTTTTCCTGTGTCCAGCTGAGCACTGACAGGAGGTCCGTCTCAGGACTCAGAGGGGGAAGAGCTCAATGTGCAAAATGGCGGGTTTTCAGTTCGAGTTCTGTTAGATGACCTAGAGGATGACCTTCACTGATGTTCTTCCGAGTAGGTGGCCAGTTTTCCTGTCACTGTTTCTTAAGAAGACTGTCCTTTCCTCTTCGCTTGTTCCTTGTTTGATTTTCATGAACTGACCACGTACATGTGGGCTCATTCCTGGGCTCTCTATTCTTTCCTGGAGTCCATGTGTCTGTGTTCCTGCCAGTTCCTCACTGTGGTGGTTTGAAGTCGGAGAGCAAGATGTCTCCAGCTGTGTTCTTCTTTCTCAGAGTCTTCTTGGCCGTTTAAGGTCCTCCTGTTCAATAATAGCAGCCTAGTATTAGGAATATTTCTATTTCTGTGAAAAAGGCCATTGAATATTACTTTGTGATTGCAGTCAGTGTATTTGTTGATGGCTTTGGTTGGAATGGACATTTTAATTTCTCGGTGTTCCAGTGCATGAGCGTGGAATAGTTTTCTGTTTATTTGACTTTGGTTTCTTTATCAGTGCTTTCTAGCTTTCTGACTACTGGTCTTTTATGTCCTTGATTAAGTTTGTTGCTAGATGTTTTATTCTTTTGGATGCAATTATAAGTGGTATTTTCTTAATTTTTGTTTCTGATTGTTATCAGTGTATAGAAATGCAAACAATTTTTGTATGTTGATTGGGATTGTAAGTTGTACTATTTTATTTGATTGGAAATTGATCGGGAATTATTCAACTTTACTGAATGTAGTCTAACAACTTTAGTTATGGGGAAATTTTTATTTGTAAACTCTGTTTCTCCTGCAATAGGTCATCCAGAGGACCCAAGGCATGGTGGTTACTAATAGACTTTCCACAATACTTCTTCATTCCATGTGGACTCCTTCAAGGGCAGTGAGCATCACAGCTTCCCTTGCACTTCGTCTGGGTAAGTCTTGACCTCTATAGGAAAGTTTCATGCCTGTATAATCTGATTTTCTTTTATGGTATTGACTTGTTTGTTTTGAGACATAATTTACTTTCTGGGAATTTAAAGTGTACATAAAACACCTAGCAATGGGAAAAAGTGCTCTCATTTGCCACATCATCTAAAATACTCTATGTGTTTTATCCAAAATGGGTGCATTCTCCTGCAAAACCTGCACATAATCTCCAAAATCAGGAAATCATATGGTTTCTACAGTATAGTGTAACCCACAGCCCCACTTCCATTTCAGCAATTGTTAAATTGTATGAATATATCTTTTCTTCCCATCATTTTTTTAAAAGAGTGTTACTGAGATTTTCAGTGATTTGGACAAACTTGATGGATTTAAAGCAGACATGGTGAATATGGGATCTGTGTGGCCTTTTCTATATGGATATTTTTCACTGAAGATGGTTTTAATGCTTATTCATGATACTTGGGGTTCCATTTGAATCGGTGCAGGGCCATCAGGCCTTATCTCAAGTGGATGGGGAAACCGGTGTCTTTGGGATTGTGGAATGACCCACGAGGTTTCCTGTAGAGTTTCAATGTGAGACCGGCCTCCTCTTGACGTGTGATGGGAATGTCAGGATTCCTTTCCAGACAAAGCAGGGGAATCGACCCTCATCTCAAGATAAAGAGGGGCAAAGGGTCAGAGACTGAGGTGTGCCAGGAAACTGGGTGTTCCTCTCGAGTGAGGACGGGTATGTCGGGGAACTTCTGGAGTTGCATAAATGGTGTCGAGTACTGTTTCGAGTTTCAAGAGGGAATGTGGGATTTCTCTCAAGATGATGCAGTGGGAAAGGGCCTCATTTCGCGTTGAGGACAGAATCCTGGTGTTTTCCTCGAGGCTTGGCGAGAAGTTTGGGGTTCCTATCAAGATGTGACATGAACCTCAGTGTCTCGCTCATATTACCTCAGGGAAGTCAGGTCTCACTTCGAGTTGTGACGGGCACCATGGGATTCCTCACAAGACATTGCAGGGGGAATAGGCCTAATCTAGACTTGTGTCCAGAAACTCTGTGTTCCTCTCCAGTGGCTAAAGCGATCTCGGGGTTGAATTCAAGTTTCACCAGGGGAGTCAGGTCTCGTCTCAATTTGAAGCAAAGAATTGCGCTCTCCTCTCGAGTTGCGATGGGTATCTCTTGGAGCCCACTGAGTGGCCTAAAGGGAGTCAAGCCTCCTGTGAAGTTTTGAGAGGGAACTTGGGATTGCTCTCTAGGCCCTGCAGGAAAAGAAGGGCTTCATCTCACGCTGATGGGGGAATCTCGTGGTTTTTCTCGAGCTGCGGTGCAACATGTGGGGTTTATCTCGAGTTACGACGGGGAAATCAGAGAGCCTTTTGTGCGGCCCCAGGGATGTCTAGTCTCCATTCGAGTTGCAAGGGGGAGCGCGGCATTGCTCTTGAGTCATGGCAGGGG
>NW_011476268.1:24683-35691 GCF_000754665.1 Bison bison bison | reverse complement strand
ACAGTGACCTCAGGGAGCTTCTCATGGTGCCTATGGGAAGTCAGGAATACTTTGAATTTGGGAGGGGCCTCTCAGACTCCATTGGGGTCGTTGCAATGGAAGAGGGGCTCATCTTGATTTGAGAGAGGAACCACGGGTATCTCTAAGAGACCATTGAGTGGCCTAAAGGGGGTCAAGCCTCCTGTGAAGTTTTGAGAAGGGATTTGGCCATTCAAAGGTTTCCAAGATATACATGTCGCAACTCGAGAGGAGAGCAGAGTTCTTTGCTTCCACTAGAGATGAGGCCTGACTCCATGGGTGAACATTGAATTCAACCCCGAGATCCCTGTTGCCCCTGGAGAGGAACAAGGAGTTTCAGCACACATGCCTAGATGAGGTGTATTTGCCCTGCAGTGGCTCTAGAGCAATCCCCAGCTCCACCTCACAACTCAAATGGAGATTGGACTTCCCTGGGGCAACACGAGAGGCTCCCTCAGTTCCCCGTCCTAACTCGAGAATCCAGCCTCAACTCAAGGAAAAACACGAGGTTCCCCCGTCATCGTCAGATGAGACCCTTTCCCGCTGCAGTGTCTCAAAATCCCACGTTCCCTCTTGAAATTGGAAACGGTACTTGACACCCTTGATGCAAAACAAAAAGTTCCCTGACATACCAGTCTCACTCGAGAGGAACACCGAGTTTCCCAGCAAACTTAATCTGAGCCCCTTCTCCCCTCCTAATCTCAACATGAGGTTCGATTCCCTTGCTTTGTCTGGAAAGGGATCCTGACCTGCCCGTCACACCTCAGGAGGAGGCCAGTCTCACCTTGAAACTCGAGAGGAAGCCTCGTGGGTCGTGCCATGTCCCGAAAGACACCGATTTCCCCGTCCACTCAAGGTAAGTCCCGATGCCCGGGCACCTCTTCTAATGTAACCACGAGGGTGAAGTCACAACACGAAGGGGCACAGACAGCCCAGTTGCATCCTCCAGAAAAATCCGCAGGTTCCAAATACAACTTGACAAGTTGCCTGACACCCCATGAACAACTCGAGAGGCAAGTGGATTTCTGAGCCTCGACACAAGACAAGGCCTGACTCCCCTGTTCCTACTCTGCAGAGATCCTGAGATCGATATCAGAAATGGAAAGAACCACTGAGCTTCCACCTTCATCTCGAGATGAGGCCCTATTCATCCCTGCAGCAATGCGCGAGGATTCCCGAGGTGCCCCTTGCAACGCCAAAGGGCATCTGACTTCCCTCAGGAGAAATGAGTGGGTCCCCCAGGTTGACAAGCAACTCGAGAGGACCCTAAGCTTCCCGCCACAAGTCCAGGCAAACCTAGAAATTCTCCACTGCACAATTGAGGAGACCTTTTTACACTGCATCATTTCCAAAGTAACCCCACCGTCTCACTTGGAACTCGAAAGGGTACTTGACATGATTTAGGAAACTCCAGAAGTTTCCCCGGATACCCGTCCCCACTCGAGGGTAACGCTGAGTTTCCCGCCACAAGTCAAGCAGCACCCCATTTTCCCATCCTCAAGTCGAGATGAGGGTTGATTGCACTGCTTGGCCTGGAAAGAAATGCCGACGTCCCTGTCACACGTCAAGAGTAGGCTGGTATCTACTTGACACTGGAGGGGAACCCGGGGGTCTTGTCACAATTCGAAAGCCACGTATATCCCCATCCACTCGAGATCAGGCCTGATTTCTTTTCACCAATTCGAATGTCAGCTGAGAATCAACTCACAACATGAAGGGAATTCTGATACCCCCAGTTGATAATTGGAAAAGAGCCACAGGTCCCAAATTCAATTCGCCTGTAGGCCTGAAACCCCTTTGACAACTCGAGGAGAAAGCAAAGTTGCATGCCTCCACACACGTCGAGACCTGACTCCATTTGATACGGCATACACACACCGAGACACACGTCAAAACAGGAGAGGAATCCTGAGGTTCCCGCCTCATCTAAAGATGAGGCCCTCTTCTATTGCACCGACCCAAGTGGAGTCCAGAGAGGCCCCTCTCACTCCACAGTATTCATGACTTTCCATATGCACTATGAGAAGCTCCGTGAGGTCACCGTCACAAGTCGAGGGAACCCAGGGTTTCCACTGCACCTCGAGAAAGACCTCGAGATTCCCCCTTAATGTGTTTAGAGGCCCAATTCCCCTTCCGTGACTCGAGGGAAATGATGTGCTCCCCCTCGCAACTCGAATGGAGAATGGATTTCCCTGGGGCCACAGGAGAGGCTCACTGAGTTCCTCCTCGTAACTCGAGAGAAACCCCACACATCGTGCTGCAGCTCAAAAAAAACCCACGAGATCCTCCCGTCATCACGAGATAAGGCCCTTCTTTTCCTGTAGGGCCTAGAGAGCAATCCCGAGTCCTCTCTCAAAACTCCAAAGGAGGCTTGACTCCCTTTAGGCCACTCAGTGGGCTCCAAGAGATACCCGAGGCAATTTGAGAGGAGAGTGGAGTTCTTTGCTTCAAATAGAGGCGACCCCTGACTCCCCGAATGAACCTTGAATGGAACACCGAGATCCCTGTGCCCATTGGGGAGGAACAAGGAGTTTCTGGACACAAGCCTAGATGAGGTCTATTTGCCCTGCAGTTACTGGAGAACAATCCCCAGCTCCCACTTGCAACTGGAATAGAGATTGGACTTCCCTGTGGCAACACGAGAGGCTCCCTGAGTTCCCCGTCATAACTCAAGAATCCCGCTGCAACTCAAGTAAAGACACGAGGTCTCCTGTCATTGTGAGATGAGGCCCTTTCCCACTGCAGCATCATGAGAGAAATCCCACGTTCCCTCTTGAAATTCGAAACGGTACTTGACAACCTTGATGCAACTCAAAATCTTCCCCAACATACTGGTCTCACTCGAGAAAAACACAGAGTTTCCCAGCACATCTTAATTTGATCTCCTTCTCCCCTCCTGATCTCAACATGAGGGTCGATTCCCCTGCTTTGTCTTGAAAGGGATCCCGACCTTCCCGTCACACCTCAGGAGGAGGCTGGTCTCACATTTAAACTCGAGAGGAAGCCTTGAGGGTCGTGCCACATTCCAAAACACTGATTTCCACGTCCACTCAAGATATGTCCTGATGCCCGGGCACTTCTTTAATGTAACCCCGAGGATGAAGTAATATCACGAAGGGGCACTGATACCCTGGTTGCATCGTCCGGAAAAAGCCGCTGGTTCCAAATACAAGTCGACAAGTGGCCTGACACCCCATGAATATCTAGAGAGCAAAGCAGAGTTCCGTGCCTCAACACAAGACTAGGTCTGACTCACCTGTTCCAACTCTGCAGAGACCCTGAGATCAATGTCAGAAATGGAGAGTAACCATGAGGTTCCCGCCTCAACTTGAGATGAGTCTCTATTCATAACACAATGATGCACAAGGAATCTGGAGGTGCCCCTTGCAATGCCAAAGGATATCTGAATTCCCTGAGGAGACGTGAGCGGGTCCCCCAGGTCAACATGCAACTCGAGAGGAACCCTAAGCTTCCTGCCACAACTCCAGGCAAACCACGAAATTCTCCCCTTCACACTTTAGGAGGCCCATTTACGCTGCAGCGTTTCCAAAGAAAGCCCACGTTCCATCTAGGAACTCAAAAGGGTACTTGAAATGCTTTATGAAACTCCATAAGATTCCCAGATACCCGTCCCCACTCGAGAGGAACGCTGAGTTTCCTGCCACAAGTCAAGAAGAGCCCCGTTATCCCCTCCTCAAGTTGAGATGAGGGTCGATTGCCCTTCTTCAACTGGAAAGGAATGCCGACGCCCCCGTCACACCTCGAGAGGAGGCTCCTCTCTACGTGACACTGGAGAGGAACCCTGGGGTCTTGTCACAATTCAAAAGCCACGTATTTCCCCATCCTCTCGAGATCAGGCCTGATTCCCTTGCACCTATTCTAATGTCAGCCGAGAATCAACTCACAACACGAAGGGAGTTCTGATGCTTCGGTTGCTAATGGGAAAAGAGCCCCAGGTCCCAAATTCAACTCAGCTGGAGGCCTGAAACCCCTTTGACAACTCAAGAAGAAAGCAGAGTTCCATGCCTCCACTCGAGTCGAGACCTGACTCCCTGTTTGAAATGGCATACACACCCCGAAACTCAGGGAAGAACAGGAGAGGAACACTGAGGTTCACGCCTCAACTTGAGATGAGGCCCTCTTAAATTGCACCGACCCCAGTGGAGTCCAGAGAGGCCCCTCCCAACTCCTCAGTATTCCTGGCTTCCCATAGGCACCATAAGAAGCTCTCTGAGGTCACCGTCACAAGTCGAGGGAACCCAGGGTTTCCTGCCTCAATTCGAAAAAGACCTCTAGATTCCCCCTTCAATGCATCTTGAGGCCCGATTCCCCTGCTGTGACTTGAGAGCAATGCCGTGCGCCCATTCGCAACTTGAATGGAGACTGGACTTCTCTGGGGTCACAGGAGAAGCTCCCCGAATTCCCCGTCATAACTCGAGAGAAACCACACACGTCGCGCCGCAGCTCGAGAAAAACCATGAGATTCCCCCATCATCATGAGATGAGGCCCTTCTTTTCCTGCAGGGCCTAGAGAGCAATCCCGAGTCCCCTCTGAAAACTGCACAGGAAACTTGACTCACTTTAGCCCACTCGATGGGCTTGAAGAGCTACCCGTGGCACCTCGAGAGGAGAGCGGAGTACTTTGCTTCAACTCGAGGTGAGGCCTGACTCCCCGGGTGAACCTTGAATGCAACCCCGAGATCCCTGTCGCCACTGGAGAGGAACATGGAGTACTGGACCCAAGCCTAGATGAGGTTTATTTGCCCTGCAGTGACTCGAGAGCAAGCCCCAGCTCCCCCTCGCATCTCGGATGGAGATTGGACTTCCCTGGGGCAACACGAGAGGCTCTCTGAGTTCCCCGTTGTAACTCAAGAGAAACCCCACACGTCATGCCACAGCTCGAGAAAAACCACGAGATTCCCCTGTCATCACGAGATGAGGCCCTTCTTTTCTGCATTGCCTAGAGTGCAATCCCGAGTCCCCTCTCAAAACTCCACAGGAGGCTTGACTCCCTTTAGGCCACTCGATGGGCACCAGGAGATACCTGCATCAACTCGAGAGGAGAGTGGAGTTCTTTGCTTCAACTCGAGGCCAGGCCTGACTCCCCGGGTGAACCTTGAATGCAACCCCGAGATCCCTGTTGCCACTTGAGAGGAACACGGAGTTTCTGGACACAAGGCTAGATGAGGTCTATTTGCCCTGCAATGACTCGAGAGCAAGCCCCAGCTCCCCCTCGAAACTCGAATGGAAATTGGACTTCCTGTGGAAACACTAGAGGCTCCCTGAGTTCACTGTTGTAACTCGAGAATCCCGCCTCAACTCGAGAAAAACCACGAGGTTCCCCCGTCAACGTGAAATGAGCCCCTTTCCTACTGCAGCGTCTCAAGAGAAATCCCACGTTCCCTCTTGAAATTCAAAACGGTACTTGACACCCTTCATGCAACTCAAAAAGTCCCCCGACATACCGGTCTCACTCGAGCGGAACACTGAGTTTCCCGGCATAACTTAATTTGAGCCCCTTCTCTCCTCCTGATCTCGACATGAGGGTCGATTCCCCTGATTTGTCTGGAAAGGGATCCCGACCTTCCCGTCACAACTCAGGAGGAGGCCGGTCTCACATTGAAACTCGAGAGGAAGCTTCGTGGGTCATTTCACATTCTGAAAGACACCGATTTACACGTCCTGTCAAAGTAAGTCCCGATATCCAGGCACCTCTTCAAATGTAACCCCAAGGATGAAGTCACAACACAAAGGGGTGCTGACACCCTGGGTGCATCCTCTGGAAAAAGCCGTAGGTTCCAAATGCAATTCGACAAGTAGCCTGACACCCCATGAACAACTCGAGAGGCAAGTGGAGTTCCGTGCCTCAACACAAGACAAGGCCTGATTCCCCTGTTCAAACTCCATAGCGACCCCGAGATCGATGTCACAAATGGAGAGGAACACTGAGGTTCCCGCCTCAACTCGAGATGAGGCCCTATTCATCCCTGCAGTGCTGCGCAAGGAATTCCGAGGTGCCCCTCGCAACACCAAAGGAGATGTGGCTTCCCTTAAGAGAAACGAATGGGTCCCCCAGTCACCATGCAGCTCAAGAGGAACCATAAGCTTCCCGCCACAACTCCAGGTAATCCACGAAATTCTCCCCTGCACGCTTAAGGAGGCCCTTTTATGCTGCAACGTTTCCAAAGAAAGCCCACGTTCCCTCTTGGAACTCGAAAGGGCACTTGACACGCTTTATGAAACTCCAGAAGTTTCCCCAGATACCCGTCCCCACTCGATAGGAACACTGAGTTTCCCGCCACAAGTCAAGAAAAGCCCCGTATCCCCTCCTCAAGTCTAGACGAGGGTCAGTTGCCCTTCTTCACCTGGAAAGGACTGCCGACGTCCCCATCTCACCTCGAGAGGAGGCTGGTCTCTACTTGACACTGGAGGGGAACCCGGGGGTCTTGTCACATTTCGAAAGCCATGTATTTCCCCATCCACTTGAGATCAGGCCTGATTGCCTTGCACCAATTCAAATGTCAGCCAAGAATTAACTCAACATGAAGGGAGTTCTGATGCCCTGGTTGCTAATTGGGAAAGAGCCACAGGTCCCAAATTCAACTCCTCTGGAGGCCTGAATCCCCATTGATAATTCCAGGGGAAACAGAGTTCCATGCCTCCACACACATTGAGACCTGACTCCCTGTTTCAAATGGCATACACACCCCGAGACCCACATCAGAACAGGAGAGGAACCCTGAGGTTCCAACCTTAAATCGAGATGAGACCCTCTTCCATTGCACCAACCCCAGTCGAGTCCTGAGAGGCCCCTCCCAACTCCACAGTATTCCTGACTTCCCATAGGCACCATGGAAAGCTCCATGACGTCACCATCACAAGTCAAGGGAACCCAGGGTTTCCTGCTGCAACTTGAGGAAACCTCGAGATTCCCCCTTCAACGCGTCTTGAGGCCCGATTCCCCTGCCGTGACTCGAGAGCAATGCCACGTGCCTGCTTGCAACTCGAATGGAGACTGGACTGGACTGGGGCCACAGGAGAAGCTCCCTGAGATCCCCATCATAACTTGAGAGTAACCCCACAGGTCGCACCGCATCTCAAGAAAAACCATGAGATTCCCCCGTCATCGCAAGATGAAGCCCTTCTTTTCCTGCATGGCCTAGAGAGCAATCCCGAGTTCCCTCTGAAAACTACACAGGAGGTTTGACTCCCTTTAGGCCACTTGATGGGCTCCAGGAGATACCCGTCACAACTCGAGAGGAGAGTGGAGTTCTTTGCTTCAACTCAAGACGAGGCCTGACTCCCCGGGTGAACCTTGAATGCAATACCATGATCCCTGTCGCCACTGGAGAGGAACACGGAGTTTCTGGACACAAGGCTAGATGAGGTCTATTTGCCCTGCAATGACTCGAGAGCAATCCCCAGCTCCCCTTCACAACTTGAATGGAGATTGGACTTCCCTGTGGCAACATGACAGGCTCCCTGAGTTCCCCATCGTAACTCGAGAATCCCGCTGCAACTCGAGAATAACCACGAGGTTCACCAGTCATCGCCAGATGAGGCATTTTCCCACTGCAGCGTCTTGAGAGAAATCCCACATTCCCTCTTGAAATTTGAAACGGTTCTTGACACCCTTGATGCAACTCAAAAAGTTCCTGGACATACCAGTCCAACTAGAGAGGAACACCGAGTTTCCTGGCACTACTTAATCTGAGCCACTTCTCCCCTCCTGATCTCAACCTGAGGATCGATTCCCCTGCTTTGTCTGTAAAAAGATCCCAACCTTTCCGTCGCACCTCAGGAGGGGGATGGTCTCACATTGAAACTCGAGAGGAAGCCTCGTGGGTCATGCCACATTTGGAAGACACCGATTTGCCCGTCAAGGTAAGACCTGATGCCCAGGCACCTCTTTGAATGTAATCCCAAGGATGAATTCACAACACGAAGGGGCACTGACACCGTGGTTGTATCCTCCGGAAAAAGCCGCAGGTTCCAAATACAACTCGACAAGTGGCCTAACACCCCATGCACAACTCAGGAGGCAAGCGGAGTTCCGTGCCTCAACCCAAGACAAAGCCTGACTCCTCTGTTCCAACTCCACAGAGACCCTGAGGTCAATGTGAGAAATGGAGAGGAACCTTGAGTTTCCCGCCTCAACTCGAGATGAGGCCCTATTCATCCCTGCAGCACTGTACAAGGAATTCCAAGGTGCCCCTTACAATGCCAGTGGAGATCTGACTTCTCTGAGGAGACACGAATGGGTCCCCGAGGTTGACACGCAACTCAAGAGAACCCTAAGCTTAAGGGAACCCTAAGCTTCCTGCCACAACTCCAGGCAAACCATGAAATTCTCCCCTGCACGCTTGAGGAGGCACTTTCATGCTGCAGCGTTTCCAAAGAAAGCCCATGTTGCCTCCTGGAACTCTAAAGGGTACTTGACACTCTTTATGAAATTCCAGAAGTTTCCCCAATACGCATCCCCACTCGAAAGGAACGCTGAGTTTCCCGCCACAAGTCAAGAAGAGCCCTTTTATCCCCTCCTCAAGTCAAGAACAGGGTCAATTGCCCTGCTTCACCTGGAAAGGATGCCAATGTCCCCGTCGCACCTTGAGAGGAGGCTGGTATCTACTTGACACTAGAGGGGGACCCGAGGGTTTTGTCACAATTCGAAAGCCACGTATGTACCCATCCACTCAAGATCCTGCTTAATTCCCTTGCACCGAATCGAATGTCAGCTGAGAATCAACTCACAACATGAAGGGAGTTCTGATGCCCCTTTTGCTAATCGGAACAGAGTCCCAGGTCCCTAATTCAAATCGTCTGGAGGTCTGAAACCCCTTTGACAACTCGAGAGGAAAGCAGAGTTCCATGCCTCTACTCAAGTCGAGGCCTGACTCCCTGTTTGAAATGGCATACACACACCGAGACCCACATTAGAACAGGAGAGGAACCCTGAGGTTCCCACCTCAACTCGAGATGAGGCCCTCTCCCATTGAACTGACCGCAGTGGAGGCCTGAGAAGCCCCTCCCATCTCCACCGTATTCCTGATTTCCCTTAGGCACCATGAGAAGCTCCCTGAGGTCACTGGCAAAAGTCGAGGGAACCCAAGATTTCCTGCCGCAACTTGAGAAAGACCTCGAGATTCCCCTTTCAATGCATCTTGAGGACCGATTCCAGTGAATCGAGAGCAATGCCGCACACCCGCTCACAACTCGAATGGAGACTGGACTTTCCTGGGGCCAAAGGAGAAGCTCCCTGAGTTCCCCATTGTGATTCGAAGCAAAACCCCACACGTCACGATGCAGTTTGAGAAAAACCACGAGATTCCCCCAGCATCGTGAGATGAGGACCTTCTTTTCCTCCAGGGCCTAGAGAGCAATCCCGAGTCCCCTCTCACAACTCCACAGGAGGCGTGACTCCTTTAGGTCATTCAGTGGGCTCCAAGAGACACCCGTCGCAACTAGAGATGAGACCGGAGTTCTTTGCTTCAACTCGAGACGAGGCCTGACTCCCTGGGTGAACCTTGAATGCAACCCCGAGATCCCTATGCCACTGGAGAGGAACACGGAGTTTCTGGACACAAGCCTAGATGAGGTCTTCTTGCCCTGCAGCGACTTGAGGGGAATCCCCAGCTCCCCCTTGCAACTCCAATGGAGATTGGACTTGCCTCGGGCAACATGAGAGGCTCCATGATTTCCCCATGGTAATTCGAGAATCCCACCGCAACTTGAGACAAACCAAGAGGTTCCCCCGTCATGAGGAGATGAGGCCCTTTCCCACTGCAACCTCTTGAGAGAAATCCCACGTTCCCTCTTGAAATTCGAAATGGTACCGAACACACGTGATGCAAGTCAAAAAGTACCCTGACATACCTTTCTCACTCTAGAGGAACACCAGTTTTCCCAGCACAACTTTATCTGAGCCCCTTCTCCCCTCCTGATCTCGACACGAGGGTCGATTCCCCGGCTTTGTCCAGAATGGGATACCGACCTTCCCGTCGCACCTCAGGAGGAGGCTGGTCTCACATTGAAACTCGAGAGGAAGGCTTGTGGGTCGTCCCACATTCCAAAGGACACCGATTTCCCCATCCACTCAATGTAAGTCCCGATGCCCGGGCACCTCTTCAAAAGTAACCCTGAGGATGATGTCAGAACAGGAAGTGGCATTGACAACCCGGTTGCATCCTCCGGAAAAAGCCACATGTTCCAAATACAACTCGACATGTGGCCTGACAACCCATGAACAACTCGAGAGGAAAGCAGAGCTCCATGCCTCCACACAAGTCGAGACCTGACTCCCTGTTTGAAATGGCATACACACCCCGAGATCCATGTCAGAACAGGAGAGGAATCCTGAGGTTCCCATCTCAACTCATGATGAGGACATCTTCCATTGCACCGACCACTGTGGAGTTATGAGAGGCCCCTCCCAACTCCACAGTATTCCTGACTTCCCAGAGGCACCATGAGAAGCTCTCTGAGGTCACCCTCACAAGTTGAAGGAAGCCAAGGTTTCCTGCCGCAACTCGAGAAAAACCTCGAGATTCCCCCTTCAACGCCTCTTGAGGCCCAATTCCCCTGCCATGACTCAAGAGCAATGCCATGCTCCCCCTCGCAACTCACATGGAGACTGGAAATTCCAGGGTCTACACGAGAGGCTCCCTGAGTTCCCCGTCATAACTCGAGAGAAACCCCACATGTAGCACCGCAGCTTGGAAAAAACCACGAGATTCCCCCGTCATCCTGAGATGAGGCCCATCTTTTCCTAAAGAGCATAGAGAGCAATCACAAGTCCCCTCTCAAAACTCCACAGGAGGCTTGACTTCTTTTAGGCCACTCACTGGGCTCCAGGAGATACCTGTGGCAACTCGAGAGGAGGGCAGAGTTCTTTGCTTCAACTCGAGACAAGGCCTTACTCCACGGGTGAAACTTGATGGCAACCCTCCCTAATCCCACCCACCTCCCTCCCACACCCTCCCACCAACCTCCC
>NW_011476268.1:20938-24298 GCF_000754665.1 Bison bison bison | reverse complement strand
ATCCACCCTCCCATTCATCGTCCCACCCCTGTGAGGTAGGATCGAGTAGGATGAACCTGTTTTCTTATACATAAAATGGGAGCATCTAGCTCGATCTTGGTTTATAAACTGGACCTTTTGTACCTCTAGGGTATCTAGGATTTATTGGATTTCTGTGTTGTGATTCTGGGTGAGATTTCATCCAAAGAGAGATAGAGGGACACCATATGGCTTCCCGATCTGCACCCCTCTAGAAAAAGGGTCACTGTGCCATGTTCATTATTGCATCACCAGGGTCTACTGCATCCCACAGTAGACCCTCAGTAAATACTTTATGGAAGGAAAGGCATGAAGGGAGGGAAGCAAAGAGAGGGGTGATGAGAGTGTGGGTGGATAGGAGGACAGATGGGAGGATGAGTGAGAGGATGTGAGTGGATGGATGGGAAAGTGGTTGGGAGGGTGGTGGGAGGAAGGTGGGAGGGTAGTGGGAAGATGAATGGGAGTGTGGAATGGAGGGTGGTGGGAAGATGGTGGGAGGGTGTTGGGAGGATGGTGGGAGGATCGTGGGAGGGGTAATGGTTGCCGGGGCTCCTCTCGAGTTGCCATGGGGATCTCAGGGACCGGCTCGTGTTGCCTCAGAGAAGTCAGGTCCCTTTTCGAGTTGCAAGGGGCCCGTCAGGATTCCTCTCGAGTCACTGTCGGTGAATAGGTCCGTGTCTAGAGTTCAGTCGGGAAACTCGGTGTTCCTCTCCAGGGGCGACTGGGATCTCGGTCTTCCTATCAAGGTTCAACGAGGGAGTCAGGCCTCGTCTGGGGTTGAGGCATGGAACTCTGCATTTCTCAAGAGTTGTCAAAAGGCTGTCAGGCCTCCA
Source organism: Bison bison bison (assembly GCF_000754665.1). Classification (NCBI taxonomy): domain Eukaryota; kingdom Metazoa; phylum Chordata; class Mammalia; order Artiodactyla; family Bovidae; genus Bison; species Bison bison. The sequence goes on along the minus strand of NW_011476268.1, from coordinate 23,447 downwards.
GTCGAGTTCAGGTGGGGAATTTGGGCTTTTTCAAGAGTATAGGCAGGGCTGACAGGCCTCCCATCGTGTTGTGAGGGGATACTTGGTGTTCAATTGGAGCCAGTGCAGGGGAATCAGGACTTATCTGGAGCAGAGGGAGGAACTCGGCATCCTTTTTCCTTGCAGTAGGATCCGTGGGGTTCCACTCGAGATTCAAGCGGTGACACGGACCTCCTCTTGTTGTGCGAGGGGAATTTGGGATTCTTGTTGAGTTGAAGCAGGGAATGGGCCCTCATCTGCGGATGAGGTGGGACACACGGGGTCTAGTCGAGTTGTGGTGGGAAACGGCTTTCATCTCGAATTGTGACGGGTATCTCTGGGCCCCTTTGAGTTGCCTAAAGAGAATCAAGCTTTCTCTCTAGTTTTGAGAGGGAACGTGGGATTGCACTCATGGTGCTGCAGGAGAAAAGGGCCTCATCTTGTGTTGACGGGTGAATCTCGTGGATTGTCTCAAGTTGTAGCTGGAGGCTTGAGATTCCTCTCCAGGTACCAAGGGGAACTCAGGGAGCCTCTCCTGTTGCCTCAAGGAACAAGACGAGGCCTGACTCCCCTGTTCCAACTCTGCAGAGACCCTAAGATCGATGTCAGAAATGGAGAGGAATCCTGAGGTTCCCACCTCAACTCGGGATGAGGCCCTATTCATCCCTGCAGCGATGCGCGAGGAATCCCGAGGTGCCACTCACAATGCCAAAGGAGATCTGACTTCCCTGAGGAGACACAAGCGGGTCCCCCAGGTCACAATGCAGCTCGAGAAAAACCACGAGATTCCCCCGTCATTGTGAGATGAGGCCCTTCTTTTCCTGAAGGGCCTAGAGAGCAATCCCGAGTCCCCTCTCAAAACTCCACAGGATGCTTGACTCCTTTTAGGCCACTCAATGGGCTCCAAGAGATACCCGTCGCAACTTGAGAGGAGAGCAGAGTTATTTGCTTCAACTCGAGACGAGGCGTGACTCTGCAGGTGAACTTTGAATGCAAACCCAAGATCCCTGTCTCCAGTGGAGAAGAACATGGAGTTTCTGGACACAAGCCTAGATGAGGTCTATTTGCCCTGCAGTGACTCGAGAGCAATCCCCAGCTCACCCTCGCTATTCCAATGGAGATTGGATTTCCCTGGGGCACCACGAGAGGCTCCCTGAGTTCCCCGTCATAACTCGAGAATCCCGCTGCAACTCAAGAAAAACCACGAGGTTCAACCGTCATCGCCAGATGAGTCCCTTTCCCACTGCAGCGTCTCGAGAGAAATTCCACGTTCCCTCTTGAAATTCGAAACGGTACTTGACACCCTTGATGCAACTCAAAACGTTCCCTGACATACTGGTCTCACTCGAGAGGAACACTGAGTTTCCCGGCACAACTTAATCTGAGCCCCTTCTCCCCTCCTGATCTCGACACGAGGGTCATTTCCGCAGCTTTGTCCAGAATGGGATACCGACCTTCCTGTCGCACCTCAGGAGGAGGCCTGACTCACATTGAAACTCTAGAGGAAGCCTCGTGGATCGTGCCACATTCCGAAAGACACTGATTTCCCCATCCGCTCAACGTAAGTCCTGATACCCGGGCTCCTGTTTGAAAGTAACCTCGAGGATGAAGTCACAACAGGAAGGGGCACTGACAACCTGGTTACATCCTCTGGAAAAAGCCGCATGTTCCAAATACAACTCGACATGTGGCCTGACAACCCATAAACAACTCGAGAGGAAAGCAGAGTTCCATGCCTCCACACAAGTCGAGACCTGACTCCCTGTTTGAAACAGCATATACACCCCGAGAGCCACGTCAGAACAGGAGAGGAAACCTGAGGTTCCCGCCTCAACTCGTGATGAGGCCCTCTTTCATTGCACCGACCACTGTGGAGTTATGAGAGGCCCCTCTCAACTCCACAGTATTCCTGACTTCCCAGAGGCACAATGAGAAGCTCCCTTAGGTCACCCTCACAAGTCGAAGGAACCCAGGGTTTCCTGCCGCAACTCAAGAAAGTCCTCGAGATTCCCCCTTCAACACCTCTTGAGGCCCGATTCCCCTGCCGTGACTCGAGAGCAATGCCACACTCCCCCTTGCAACTCAAATGGAGACTGGACATCCCTGGGGCTACACCAGAGGCTCCCTGATTTCCCCATCGTAACTCAAGAGAAACCCCACATGTCGCGCTGCAGCTCGAGAAAAACCACGAGATTCCCCCGTCATCGAGAGATAAGGCCCGTCTTTTCCTGAAGGGCATAGAGAGCAATCACAAGTCCCCTCTCAAAACTCCACAGGAAACTTGATCTCTTTTAGGCCACTCATTGGGATCCAGGAGATACTCGTGGCAACTCCAGAGGAGAGCGGAGTTCTTTGCTTCAACTCGAGACAAGGCCTTACTCCATGGGTGAAACTTGAAAGCAACCCTCCCTCCTCCCACCCATCTCCCTCCCACCACCCTCCACCTCTCTCCCACCACCCTCCCGCCTTCCCCCCACTTCTGGCCACCACC
>NW_011476268.1:20406-20838 GCF_000754665.1 Bison bison bison | reverse complement strand
TTTTACCCTCCCACATCACGCCCACCACCCTCCCATCTCCCAGCCACCACCCACCCACCTCCCGCCCAACACCCTCAAACCATCCGCCCACCTCCTGCTCACCACCCTCCCACCACCCTCCAACAACTCTCCCAGCTCCCACCCACCTCCCTCCAATCCACCCTCCCATTCATCGTCCCACCCCTGTGAGGTAGGATCGAGTAGGATGAACCTGTTTTCTTATACATAAAATGGGAGCATCTAGCTCGATCTTGGTTTATAAACTGGACCTTTTGTACCTCTAGGGTATCTAGGATTTATTGGATTTCTGTGTTGTGATTCTGGGTGAGATTTCATCCAAAGAGAGATAGAGGGACACCATATGGCTTCCCGATCTGCACCCCTCTAGAAAAAGGGTCACTGTGCCATGTTCATTATTGCATCACCAGGGTC
>NW_011476268.1:20030-20306 GCF_000754665.1 Bison bison bison | reverse complement strand
CACCACCCTCCCACCTCCCGCCCGCCAGCTTTGTCCAGAATGGGATACCGACCTTCCCATCGCACCTCAGGAGGAGGCCTGATTCACACTGAAACTCTAGAGGAAGCCTCGTGGATCCCACCAGGCTCCAAACTCTTGCCCACCACCTGAACACATCCCTCTGAGCTCCCTGCCACCTCCCGCCCACTAGCCTCCCACCTCCCGCCCACAACCCAACAAAATTCTCCCACCACCCTCCCACCTCCTGTCCACCACCCTCCCACCTACCGACCAACA